>NC_142797.1:90071349-90356349 GCF_049724085.1 Artemia sp. Qi Xiang Cuo
AGGGAGTGACAAAGTTCCTGTTTTTCCATTCTCACTGACAAAATCCATAAAACCATCAAATAAATTGACCAACACACATAACCATCAATGAAAACAGACATAAATGTGACAAAGTTCCTGTTTTTTCATTCTCACTGACAAAGTCCATAAAACCATCCATAAATGTGAGAAAATTCCTGTTTTTCAAATTCTCACTGGCAAAAACCATAAAAAAATCAAATAAATCGACCAACATACATAACCATCCATGAAAACAGACATAAATGTGACAAAGATCCTGTTTTTTCATTCTCACTGACAAAATCCATAAAACCATCCATAAATGTGACAAAATTCCTGTTTTTCAAATTCTCACTGACAAAAACCATAAAAACATCAAATAAATTGGTCAACACACATAACCATCCATAAAAACATCAAATAAATCGACCAACACACATAACCATCCATAAAAACAGACATAAATGTGACAAAGTTCCTTTTTTTTCATTCTAACTGACAAAAACCATAAAAACATACAAAAATGTGACAAAGTTCCTGTTTTTCAAATTTTCACTGACAAAACCATAAAACATCCAATAAATTGACCAACACACATAACCATCCATGAAAAACATCAAATAAATGTGACAAAATTCTTGTTTTTTCATTCTCACTGACAAAATCCATAAAACATCAAATAAATCGACCAATACACATAACCATCCATGAATTATGTAAAAAAAGTTATAGGTGGCAGCAGGGGTGGGCAATCGGAGCTTTAGGGTCACCTCTACTATCTGAATCAATCAGACAGTTAGTTTCAAATTAAGCTATGATGGATGACAATATTGAAATAGAAGTATCTTTTTACTGTGATTGTATCATCCGTAAAGACCACTATCATGATTTTATCAACTCGTATGAGTCTAATGCAATCAATTTAGAGCTTAGGGACTTTAGAATAAATGAGATGAATCTGGAGAAGACAAACTGAAATAGAATTGAGAGAAACTCAGTTTCAGATTGGTCATGTAAGAAACTATTGGAAGGAAGGGTAACATTACCACCCTATGAAAGCTGAAAAGAACAACAATGGTCATAGAAAGAGAGGTATGGCAAACAAGAAAGACATCAAAACGAGAAAAATATTTGATCAAGAAAACATGGTCTCACTACAGGAAATCTTCACATTTCTTAAGAAATAACAGAGAAGATTTTTATAAGAGAAACTTGACGTTATGGAAGAACTCCGAATATTAAATTTATCTCTAATTTCATTACTGATGATACTTATAAGAGTGTATTACTGTTATATTTGCAATAAATATTTCTTGACACAATTGTCCATTATTTACTTTTGAAGGAACCAACTCAATTACCTGGTAAATTCCGATTCCAAAATGAACGTTGAAGCATCAACAGAATGTAACTGTGATAGTCTTACATTTCAACGAATAAATTCTAAAATGAACTTTGAAACATTAACAGAATGTAATAGTGACAAGGTTAACCACGAACCACCAACAGTGCAAAAATATTCCAAGTCTTACATTTCAACAAAAAAAAAAAAAAATGAACTTTGAAAAATTAACAGATTGTAACAGTGATAAGGTATACAACGACAAACCACTACAAAAATATTTTAAGTGTTACAATTCAACGAAAACTTCCAAAATGAACATTGAAAAATCAACAGAATGTAACAGTGACAAGGTAAACCACGATACAACACTATAAAAATATTCAAAGTCTTACATTTAAACCAAGTAATTCCAAAATGAACTTTGAAACATCAACAGAATTTAATAGTGTCAAGGTAAACCACATCCCAAAACTATGAAAATATTCCAAGTCTCACATTTCAATGAAAATATTCCAAAATGAACTTTAAAACATCAAGAGAATGTAACAATTACAAGATAAACCATGACACAACACTACAAAATATTCGAAGTCTTACATTTCAACAATACAAAATCCCAAAATTGACTTTGAAACATCAACAGAATGCAACAATGACAAGGTAAACAACGACACAACACTACAAAAATATTCAAAGTCTTACATTTAAATGAAAAAATTCCAAAATGAACTTTGAAACATCAACAGAATGTAACAGTGACAAGCTAAACCACGACACAACACTATAAAAATATTCCAAGTCTTACATTTCAACGAAAAAAAAATCCAAATTCAACTTCGAAACATCTACAGATTGTAACTGTGACATGGTAAACCACGACTCAACACTACAAAAATATTCCAAGTCTTACATTTCAACGACAAAATACCCAACTAAAGTTTGAAACATTAACAAAATGTATCTGTGTCAAGGTAAACCACGACACAGCACTACAAAAATATTCCAAGTCTTACATTTTAACAATAAATTCCAAAATGAACATTGAAGCATCAACAGAATGTAGCAGTGATAAGCTAAACCACGACACAACGCTACAAAAATATTCCAAGTCTTACATTTCAACAAAAAAATTCCAAAATGAACCTAAACATCAACAGAATGTGACAGTGACAAGGTGAATCACGACACAATACAACAAAATTATTCCAAGTCTTAAATTTCAACGAAAAAACTCCAAAATAAACTTTAAACATCAACAGCATTTAACACTGACAAGGTAGACCATTACACACCACTACAAAAATATTCCACGTCTTATATTTCAACGAGAAAATTACAAAATGAACTTTGAAACATCAACAAAATGTTACAGTGGCAAGGTAAACCATGACACAACACTACAAAAATATTCCAAGTCTTACATTTCAGAGAAAAAATTCCAAAATGAACTTTGAAACATCAGTGAGAGAGACATACAAAAAAGTTAGGTTTATTTAAGTTCATTCAGCGCCCTGCTAAGTGAACTTAAATAAACCTAACTTTTTTGCATGTATCTGCATGTGTTTTATGTTCAATAATACCTAAAAAACAAGACTTGGAATATTTTTTGTAGTGTAATATCGTGTTTTGCCTTGTCAGTGTTATGTTCCTTATCATTTTTAAATTCTGTTGATGTTTAAAAGTTCATTTTGGAATTTTTTATTGTTGAAATATAAGACTTGGAATATTTTTATTGTGTTGTTTTGTGGTTTACCTTGTCACTATTACATTCTGTTGATGTTTCAATGTTCATTTAGGATTTTTTTTTCATTCAAATTTAAGACTTGGAATATTTTTGTAGCGTTGTGTCGTGGTTTACCTTGTCACTGTTAAATTCTGTTTGTGTTTCAAAGTCTATTTCGGAATTTTTTCGTTGAAATGTAAGACATGGAATATCTTATAGTGTTAGTATCTTGGTTTACTTTGTCACTGTTAAAAGCCGTTTCGATGTATAAAATTGAATGTTGGACACCATCTTTTTTTATCATACTTAAACATGTTGTATTAAACCATTTTATTTCTATTTATAGCTATAAACTTCACGGCGTTGTTCATCTAGCAATAAGAAAGCCGCTTCAAAAATAACACCAGTTTAGGATTTTTTCAGTCCAATATATTCTGTGTCAATCACGCCAAACATTATAATAGCTGAAGAAGCCTTACATTAAATAAATTTTAAAGAAACTGTCAAACCTTCTACCCTATAATGGTCACTGCCCGTAAGATGGACCCTTATTAGACTCTTTTGGTCCGAGATAATTATAAAAATATGCAAAGATGAATAAAGTATGAGGAGCAAACCATAATCGGAAGAAGTAAGAGGGTCAAATCCAAACAATTTATCATATTTTGGGCTTGAACTATTATTCAACTTTATTGCTGCTCATCTTTGATTTAATGTATCAGCTCTTTACTTTTAGGTGAAAAACATCCTTTGAGGAAAAAACCTTCTTATATTTAATTTGCTGTGCCATATGTACTGCTTTATTCAACACTGAAAGTATGTATTCCGTAACTTATTAAACAAACAAGCACATCACTAAATTTAGCCTTGGAAAAGAAGCATTATTCTATCATACTATTTGCGCTTGAATAATTATTCGACTTTATTTCTAATCATCTTTGATTTAATGTATCAGCTCTTTACTTTTAGTTGAAAAGAGGTCTACAGTTTTTAGATATAATCGTGATTTAGAAGGATGTCGGGGTGTACAACGAATCTGTTTCGAAACAGGGCATAGTTTAATGTGCGCATTTCTTATAGCGTTATTCAAACCCCTGAAAGATAATGCTACTATGACAAAGTTGGACGATTGGGCAGCTGATGGGAGGGAGTGGCCAGATTTCCCTAAAATAGATTTCAGTTGTTTAAAAGGTAAATATCCTGTAACACTCAAGGGAATAGATATTTTTGAGCGGGTTAACATTGATCTTGATTGAATGCAAAGTCAGGAACCTATTTTCTACAGTACAATGTAAATTCACTCTTATTGCATCTCTTTGTGTAGTCAATGATACTATTTGCATTCATATTGCAAAATTCACGTGTTTCAATTTGCCTATTTGAAGCAATATCGTATACATTATTTTCAAATGGCGAGTCACATTCTGGAACAGCTAAATAAAAATAAGTAGATTTCTAAATTAAGGATCTATAAACCCATTTTTACGTTCCATTTGTTTATAATAAACTATATTTTTCTAGAAATAAACATTTTTAGTTGTTTTACTCAGATCAACCCTTCAATCCTAAACGAGTCATCACCCTAATAGGGAGCCATGTAACCCAAGCCCCGTCGGCTTAAATTAACCAAAGTTTAAACTCAGTAGATACACCAAAAATTTTAATTAATGTTTCTATAGTTCACCCATTATTCAAGAACAATTTAAACTTAAACTCCAACCGATCCTTTTCTCTCATGTAAACTTGTAACGATTTTAAAAATACCTACATATTTCTTCGGTCCTCTGATCGCATGCAGCCAAAATATTGTCAACGTTTTACTTTTGTTTTCAAGTGACTTGGTGAGTCAGCTTTGTTCAACGTATATCCCGAATAGTTTTAAATGTTATTTTGAAAACAGAATAAGACCGCATTATGCTGGAATTGTATAGAAAAAATTTTTTGCCTAAAAGAGAGACATGAAAATATAGTGTATAATGCTGGAATTATATAGAAGAAATTTAGCTTAAAAGTGAAACATGAAAATAGAGGTGAAAATGTGGAGATATGTTCTTTAAAATACTTTCCCTGGACAAACTGTAGCCTATAGACATATCTTCGAAAATTTAATTTTAATAAAATAACCCCTTTTTTTCAAAATAGCTAGAAGTAGGTCAAGTGGAATTTTTACTTATAATTTGGGTAATTTGTCTGTTTAGGTCAGGGGAAACTTTTAAAAGTTTATAAATTACCATAGTTGATATTGGTAAGTAAAAAGTGTAGAAATCGAGTGTTTAATCTGCTCGCCTATCCAATTCTCAGTAGATGGGGTCTGATGATGTTTTGATATCTTTTTCTTACATTTATTTTATGTGCTTGGTGGTAGTCATTCCCTTATAAATAGCTTTAATTGGTGAGCAATTAATATTTCAAGCTTTTTCTCAGTTCAAAAGGAATAAGTCTGTAAAATAGTTATTGTCAGAATATAATACTTTATTAACAAATTATGGAAAGTACAGAAAGAATTATGAAAAGCAGGTCGTCCAGAACGTATTATATTAAATACCTAGGACCAAAAATTTGGGGAGGTGGGAGGAGTATTTGGGTATTTGAACTCTGGGACACGGAAGACTAATGGCTACCGTATCATTGCCTAAAATGTATACGGCCTTAATAATTTCGACTCTATGTATATTCCCAAAACTACTTGATATTTAAGAGTCCCGCTATGTTATCATCATCGGCTATTTTTAGATCAATGCTCAGAATATAGAGGTGCTGCTCTGGAAGGTGTCCAATTGTCTTCCATATTTGGACTTCCATTAGGACCTATAGCCCTTATACTACACAAAGCGTGAAAATACCACAAATCAATATCGATAAATAAATGAAACCCAAAAAGAACAGAAATTATAATAAATAACCGAGTCAAACTCAAAACGAGCAGAAATTACCATGAGTAGGGCTCAAAACCCCTATGCCTTTTAAAGGCCAGAACATAATTTGCACTTTACTGAAAAAATATAAATGTTTTTACTTTTACAAATTTAATAAATTCAATAATATTAGCATTTTGATTGCTAAATATCAGTAAATATACATTAAACTGACAATGCAAATTCATTTGTATTTTTTTAAATCAAGTGCAAATTATGTTCTGGCCTTATGTTCAAACTTTAAAAGCAAAAGGAGCCCCGAAAAGTTTAAAATAATAACCTCTTTATTATATAACCTGGAATTAACATTAACAAAATGCATTTTGATTTAATCTTAAGGCAATATTTAGTTTTTGAACATAATGGGCAAATGGAAGAGTGGGCGTGGGAGAGGGATTAGTTGCCCTCCAATCACTTTCTACTATTAAAAAGGGCATCAACCCTTTCTGTTTTCAATCGAATGAGCCCTTTTCGAAGTTCCTACGACAACTCTTTCGATACGAAGTGCCCTGGTCTTAACAACAACAAAAAATAATACATTTTACTCACATCGATCTGTACTATATAAAAGTCAAGCCTTCCAATCATTTTCGACCATTAAAAAGGGCACTAGGCCTTTCAATTTCCAATCGAATGAGCCCTTTTTCTATAAACACCTTTTATGCACACAGGGAATAAATTACAACCCTTGCCCTAAGGGCTGTTAGGGTGGTTGTCATCCTCTAAGACTTAATTTCCAGAGCTTTCAACTACGTTAAACAAAATGGGTATCTCAAAATTTTGATTGGCTTTTTTTGGGGAAATGGTGGGCGTGAGAGAGACGTTAGTTGCTCTCCAATCACTTTCATCTTTTAAAAAAGGCACTAGCCCTTTCAATTTCCAATAAAATGAGCCCTTTTTAAGTTTCTACGACAATGCTTTCAATAAAAACCTTATATTCTCCCAGGACATAACTTACAATTCTTGCCCTGAGGGATGAAGGGGAGGGGGGGGGGGCTGTCATCCTCAAAGACCTAATTTCCAGAATTTTCTACTACGTTGATAAAAATGGCTATCTGAAAATTTTGATTGGATGTGTTTGGGGGAATGGTGGGCGTGAAAGAGGCCTTAGTTACCCTCCTATCACTTTCGACTATTAAAAAGGGCACTAGCCCTCTCAATTTCCAATTGAATGAGCCCCTTCTGAAGTTTTTGCGACAACTCTATCTATAATAACCTTATATGCCCCAGGGCATAACTTACAACCTTTGCCCTGAGCGCTCTGGGGGGTTTGACATCCTTAAATACATAATATCCAGAACTTTCAACTACATTGAGCAGAATGGCTATCTCTAAACTTTGATTGAATGTTTTTGGGGAAATAATGGGCGTGAGAGGGGGGGGTAATTACTCTCCACTCACTTTTGACTATTAAAAAGGGCAATTTTAATTTCCAATCAAATGAGCCCTTTTTGAAATTTTTACAACAAATTTCTATATAAACCTTATATACCTCCAGGGCAGAACTTACCACCCGTGCACTGAGGGCTGTGGTGCGGTTATCATGCTAAAAAACCTAATTTCCAGAACTTTCAACTATGTTGAACAAAAATTATATCTAAAAATTTTGATTGGATGTGTTTGGGAAAATGGTGGGCGTGAGAGGGGAGTTAGTTGCCCTTCAATCACTTTCGACTATTAGAAAAGGCACAAGCCCTTTCAATTTCCAATTGAATGAGCCTTTTTTGAAGTTTCTACAGCATCGCTTTCTATAAAAACCTTATATGCCCCAGGGCATTACTTACAGCCCTTGCCCTGAAAACTGTGGGGGGGAGGGGTTGTCATCCTTAAAGACCTAATTTCCAAAACTTTCAACTACTTTGAATAATATGGCTATCTAAAAATTTTGATTGTATGCATTTGGGGAAAAGGTGGGCGGGAGAGGGGAGTTAGTTACCCTCAAATCACTTTCGACTATTAAAAATGGCACTACCCCATTTGAATTTCCAATCAAATGAGCCCTTTTTCAAGTTCCTACGACAGATATTTTAATAAAAACCTTACATACCCCGAGGGCGTGGCTGATAACCGTTGCCCGGAAGACTCTGGGGGGAGTGTCCTGCTCAAAGGTATAATTTCCTGAATTTTAAAGTACGTGGAACAAAATGTCTATCACGAAAATTTTGATTGGATATGTTTGAGGAAATGGTGGGTGTGGAAGGGGTGTTAGTTAAATTCCAATTACTTTCGACTATTAAAAAGGGCACTAGCCATTTCAAAATTCAATAGAATGAGCCCTTTTTTAAGTTTCTACGACAAAATGTTCTATAAAAACCTTATGTGCTCCCAGGGCATAACTTACAACCCTTGCCCTTAGGGCTGTGGAGGGGGGGGTTGTCATCCTCAAAGACCTAACTTCCAGAACTTTCAACTACGTTGAACAAAATGGCTGTCTTAAAATTTTGATTGGATGTGCTTAGGGAAAAAGTGGGGGTAAGAAGGGTGAAATATGCCCTCCAATCACTTTCGACTGCTAAAAAAGGCACTGGCCCTTTGAATATCCAATCGAATAAGCCTTTTTTGAAGTTTCTACGACAACGCTTTCTATAAAAACCTTATATATCCCCAGGGTATAGACTTACAACCCTTGCCCTGAGGGCTGTGGGGGAGTGTCCTCCTCAAAAACATAATTTCTATTTGGAAATCAACTACACTGAATAAAATGGCTATCTCAGATTTTGATTGGATGTATTTCGGGAAATGGTGGGTGTGGAAGGGGTGTTAGATGCCTTCCAATCACTTTCGACTATTTGAAAGGGCACAAGCCACTCCAATTTTCAATTGAATGAGCCCTTTTCGAATTTTCTACGATAACTTCTTTGATACAAAGTGCCCTTGTCTAAAGGAAAAAAAAAATAATAAATAACATATTGTGCCAACATCTTTCTTACATGCCCCCAGAGCATAACTTAAAACCCTGTCCCTGAGGGTTGTGGGGGAGTTTCCTCCTCAAATTTTTTTTTATCTTGAAATCAACTATGCTGAACAAAATGGCTATCTCAAAATTTTGATTTAATGTATTTTGGAAAATGGTGGGCATGGAAGGGGTGTTAGTTGCCCTCCAATCACTTTCGACTATTAAAAAGGGCACAAGCCACTCCAATTTCCAATTGAATGAGCCCTTTTCAAAAATTCTACGGCAACTCCTTCGATACGAAGTGCCCTGGTATGGAAAAAATACATTGCGCCAACATCGTACTTTACTTAGGCAGCGCGATTTCGCTGCCTATGATAATGTGATTTAAAGTCTTGAAATGTAAGCTTCGTCCAAACTTTTCTTCCTTGAAAGTTCCGTAATGTAAATTGAATTTTAGTGAAGGTGATACAATTCTCATCTTCTTACAATGTAGAAGAAAATCCTGTTGGTTATTAGCAATTTTATGTTTTTTCTGAGTGTTTATAAATTTATAAACAATTTTGGTCAAATCATCCCCATAAATATGACGTATATAATTTTGGAGACCACACTGCCTTTCCATGACTTTAAATAAAAGTTCAAATATGGATAAAATCCTTTTAAGAGACAGTGATGATGATAACAATGATAGAAATTCACAAAAATACCAGATATTTCAGTCACATATGAAGTGACCGTCATCAGTAGTAAAACTAAACTAAAACAATTTAAAAGAAAAGTTTATATACAAAATCAAATAAAAATACATATTGTTTAATTCTCTAATTCTTTTCAAAGCAAAGGCGGAAGCTAGCCTCTTTGACCTTCTTGGATTCGGTTCATTAGCGTTCAATAATATAGCACTTGGACAGAGCTCAACTACATTGGGTGAATTGAACTTTACTCTGTCAGATTTTAATAAATTATCGTAGATAAAATTTAGCCCAAATTCACCTGCTTCACGATTCAAAGCAATGTTCTTGAAAAAGATTTTCTTTATTTCAAGAGTTTCACGAAAGTTTTGATTTAAACCCTGATCCCTGAAACCCTGATTTACACCCTGAGAAATCAAAGAGACATTATCGAACAAAATAAAATGATCTGGAAAATTGAAAATATGTTCTGAAACGGCTAAAGTAAAATCTTCAGACTTAGAATCTTGCTTTAAAGCCAAACAAATAGAATCTTTATGCTGTAACAGTCTCATTTCAAAATTCTGGTTAGTACTTCCCACATATGAGTTTCCACAAGTACATGGGATCTGTTAGACCCCACTTTGTTGGCCCAACGAAGTTAGATCCTTCCCAGAATTTAGAAAACTACCCAAAGTATTACTGCTCTTTAAAGCTAACTTTACACCATTACTCTGTAAAATTCTTTTAAGTTTTTCACTTAGCCCGGGTACATATGGTAAGGAACAAAAACCATCCTTCTCCCGAGTTGTTTCCAGGTCTTCCTTAGAAATCTCTAGAAATCTTTTTATTCTCTTTGAAAAAGTCCTGTTAATTAACCACTCTGGATATATGTTGATTATTAGCATTTTTCTTAGAAAAGACAACTCCTCCTCAAAAAAATTTGGAGAGAAAATACTTAAGATCCGGCCAGTTAAAGAAATGATCAAGCCAATTTTTACTTTGTGAGCGTGACCGGAATTTTAAGACAATTTTATTTTGTTTAATAATGTCTCTTTGATTTCTAGGGATCGGGGTTTAAAGCAAAATTTTTGTGAAACTCTTGAAATAAAGAAAACATTATTCAAGCACATTGCTTTGAATCGTGACACAGGTGAATTTGGGCTAAATTCTATCTAAAATAATTTATTAAAATCTGACAGAGTAAAGTTCAATTCACCCAATGTAGTTGACCTCTGTCCAAGGGTCATACTATTGAATGCTAGTGAACCGAATCCGGGAAGGTCAAAGAAGATAGCTTCCACCTTTGCTTTGAAAATAATTAGAGAATTAAACAATATGTAGTTTTATTTGATTTTTGTATATAAACTTTTTTTTTAAATTGTTTAGTTTAGTTTTACGACTGATGACGGTCACTGCATATGTGACCGAAATATCTTGTATTTTTGTGAATTTCTATCACTGTTATCATTATCACTGTCTATTAAAAGAATTTTATCCCTATTTGAACTTTTATTTATCGTCATGGAAAATCAGTTTGGTCCCTGAAAATATCTAAGTTTTTACTCTATGCTTTTTTACGCTGTACGTTGATATCAAAGTAATTTCTTGAATGTGTATCTATTTATGTCGCTGTTTTTATTTATACATTATATTTTATATACTAGTTTTTATTCTTTGGGTTCTAAAATTTGGTTCTTAAGAATGTAACTTCCTATAAATAGTAATCACCTCTGGTTTTTTTTTCTTTTATTGTTGAACCTTTTTTACTTATGTAAGATAGTATCGTAAGGCATAAGGAGAGTTAGAAATTTTGAGCAGAAATTAACTCTTAGAGGTATTTCAAACCACTACGGTTTTATGATGAACCACAGGCCATACTTGACACACAAGGGTTCCTTCCTGTATATTATTTTAACAGAATTAAGGGAATCTGTATATTAAATTTCTAAGACTTTCTGTTTTCACTTTCTAAGACAATGTCGTAAGATCTGTAAAGATTTACAAAATTAGGAATAGAAATGAACTTTTTTGGCAAAGGCGGAGTCTATTAAAAGGATTTTATCCCTATTTGAACTTTTATTCATTTGGAGTAAAAAATAGTATAGAGAATATAAAGAATATATAAAAACAGGTTTCTAATCTATGGAATAAGTATGTACACAGTCATGATATTACTTTGAAATGCACCTACAGAGTAAAACCTATAGAATAAAAACTAGCATGGAAATTACAATGTATATATAAAAACAAGTTTCTAGAATTTTAAGTAAGATTATACACCCTTAAGAAATGATTTTTACATCAACGTACATCGTAAAACCTATACATTATAAAGTAGTAGGCAAATTATAATGTATATATAAAAACAGTTTTATAAAATATGGAAAAAGTTGATACACAATTACGAAATTACATAGATATCAACGTACAGCGTTAAGACTCACAGATTAAAAACTACTATATAAAATATAATTTATATTTAAAAAACATGTTTCTAAACTATTGAATAAACATGAACATAGTTATGATATTACTTTGACATGCACCTACAGATTAAAACCTATAGAGTATAAACTATCATACAAATTATAATGTATATATAAAAACAAGTTTCTAAACTATGGAATAAGTAGGTACACAGTTAAGATATGACTTTGATATCCACCTACAGAGTAAAAACCTATAGAGTAAAAACTAGTATAGAAAATACATTGTATATATAAAAACAAGTTTCTAAACTATGGAATAAATAGGTACACAGTCACGATATTACTTTGATAATCACCTACAGAGTAAAAACCTATAGAGTAAAAACTAGTATGGAAAATACAATGTTTACGTAAAAACAAGTTTCTAAACTATGGAATAAATAGGTACACCATTAAGATATTACATTTATATACACGTACAGAGTTAAGACTCACAGAGTAAAAACTACTATAGAAAATATAATGTATATTTAAAAAACATGTTTCTAAACTGATATCCACCTACAGAGTAAAAACCTATAGAGTAAAAACTAGTATAGAAAATACAATGTATACATAAAAACAAGTTTCTAAACTATGGAATAAATAGGTACACCATCAAGATATTACTTTTATATCCACGCACAGACTAAAAACCTATAGAGTAAGAACTAGTATAGAAAATTTTATGTATAGATAAAAACAGGTTTCTAAACTATGGAATAAACAGGTACACAGTCAAGATATTACTTTGATATCCACCTACAGAGTAAAAACTTATAGAGTATAAACTACTATAGAAAATATAATTTATATATGAAAACAGGTTTATAAACTATGGAAAAAGTAGGTACACAGTTAAGATATTACTTTGATATCCACGTACAATAAAATGTTGTTTTTTAACAATTTACCAAAAAAGTAAAGATAGTAGTAAAGAAAAAAATTGTAAGAAGTAGCGAAATAGACACATTTAGAACAGAGGCAAAGAAAGAAGGAGAGAGAACTGGGGAGTCGAAAAAAAATAATGGTGAGAAAGGGATATTTGCACTTTTAAATAAAGTGGAAATATTAACATATGTGTTGTCTAGCTATAAAGTAAAACACTTCTAGTGAAGGAGTAAGGAAAAGAAATTCTACTGAGCCAACAATATAAAGGTTTAAAACTAACAAAAATAATTATTTATATTCATACTTCGTGAAAGATTTAGGATTCCCTTTTATATACCTTCTGTTATTATGGTAATGTTTCTCAGTACTTCAAAAAGCTTCTTATTGCAATTGAATGGCTGAAATTAAAATCAAGTTGCCATCAATCAATGGCTAATTGGAGAAAAATCTAAGACAGACAGTCTGAGTGGAGAAGCACAGCTGGCATAAGCCTATTCTAGGAATGTATAAATATGATATCATTTTCACTTACTGGTAGATAGTCTATCATCAATCAATCCAACTTGGGTTAGAACTAAAGTAAATAGTCATGGAGCCTTAGGGATCATCGACATTTCTTGGTTGACTCATGACTGAAAGTGTTGAGTGGACTTGTACGCAAATGGGGGAACTTAATTTGCTTGAACTCACTGGCGAACTAGTAACCTAAGCCTAATAGGCTTGCCTGCCTAGAGTCTTATTTTTGAATTAGAATTAAGTTGCCATTAAGAAGTAGCTAATTGGAGAAAAACCATGACAGATAGTCTGAGAGTGGAGAGGAATAGATGGCATCAGTATTTTTTCAGGAATGCATAAAAATAATGTAATTTTCCTTTGTTGATGGATAGTCTATCATACATCCATCCAACTTGGGGAAGAACTAAGGTATATAGGAAGAGAACTTTAAGGATGATTGACAGTTTTTGGCTGCCTCATGGTGGATAATTTTGACTGGACTTGCATGCAAAACTGGGGAGACTGAGGTTCAGTAATTTTTTTTTATAGAATTGGACCGAAATGTGAAACTTTTCTAATTTTCAAAATGACGTTACCAAACCACAAAGAAAACTATCCAGATAAATGAAAGACGCCAAACACATCTCAAGGAGGAGCTGCAACTGTTGCATGAGTAAAACTTAATCACTGGTCAAGTGTTTTGTTGAAATGCTATGAATGTCCAATGAACTCGTTCTTAAATTTTGTAAAGCATAATTAACCCACGATTATGTAACATGAATATTGTGAAATATTTTGAGAAAAAGTTTAAGGAGGTCAAAGGATGCCCTAAGAAACCCTGGGGACTAATAAAAGAAGTGATTGGATTAAAAATAAATAGTGTACCTGATAAATTAATCAGTACAATGGGAGAAACTTTGAATTCTGAGAATGATATTTGTAATGAATTTCAGAGTTATTTTTCGAATATTGGTCTGAAAACAGCTATGTCAGTTGTACCTGATACTGCCGATCCGACGTTCGAGTCCTTACTGAGGGACCCGTTTGTTGTATCTCTTCACCTTAGGCATGTAACAGTTGATGAAATGAAACAAATTATTAATGGGTTGCGTAGTAATTCATCTGGTAGCGATCATATTACTTTAAAAACACTTAAATATATTTTTCTTGTTATATCTGAAGTCTTATGCGGGTTAATTATGAGTGTTTCCGTCAAGGAAAATTCCCAGATTATTTTAAAGTTGCCCGTGTAACCCCAATTCATAAGGGTGGTATTCAAAATGACCCAGGAAACTATAGACCGATATATGTTTTACCCATCATTTCCCGTATTTTAGAGAAGTGTTTTAGTATTAGAATGATGAGTTATTTGGAGGATCACAAGTTACTGGTAGAGACACTATTTGGGTTCCGTAGAAAAAGGACAACGGAACAGGCGATGATTTATTTGACAACTATTATTAATAATATATTAGATAAAAGTTTTAAAATAAGTGCTATATTTTTAGATATGATGAAAGCTTTCGACACTGTGGGTCATGAACTTCTACTTAAGAAGTGTGAGGTGTATGGTTTGAGGGGAAAATCATAAAATTTTTTAAGAAGTTTTTTATATAATCGTTATCAGTATATCCAACTAAATGATTCTTCTTCAGGAAA
Source organism: Artemia sp. Qi Xiang Cuo (assembly GCF_049724085.1). NCBI lineage: Eukaryota > Metazoa > Arthropoda > Branchiopoda > Anostraca > Artemiidae > Artemia > Artemia sp. Qi Xiang Cuo. Next base: position 90,086,416 of record NC_142797.1, read on the forward strand.
AAAAAACGTATTGAAATAGGTGTTCCGCAAGGATCAGTTCTTGGTCCTATATAATTCTTGATATTTATTAATGATTTACCAAATTGTCTAAATAATTTTTGCTATAGAATAAATGAACTAACGGAAAACCCGACTAATAAAATAGTTTTACTTTTTGCTGATGATACAACAGCCATTAGCACAGCTAACACAGCGGAGCTGCTGCAGATTTCCATGAAGGAATCAGTTAATAGAATTATAGCATGAATAGGGGCTAATAAACTAAGGATCAACATGGCTAAGTCTAACTTAGCCATACTATTATTTTCTCGCGATCACCAAACTTTTACCCATGTATCAAGGAATTAGATATGTCCAATGGCTTTATAAAACGGACTGCGTTTTTTTTTTAAATACTTTGGGATTGTAATAAATGAAACTCTATCTTTTAAGCAACATGTAACTTTAACTAGCAAAATTCTGGCAAGAAATCTAGGCATAATGAAGAAACTCCAATATTGTTTTCCCAAATCTGTCCTTCGCCATCTTTATTTTTCTTTAATACACCTGTATATACTTTATTGTTCGAGTAATTGGTTCTCTACTTTTTCTTCTATCCTTAAACCAATAAGAGTTCTACAAAATCATGCAGTAAGAATTTTAGCCGGCATATTCCCACGTAAGTCTGTTCGAGAAATTTACCCAACTTTAAAAATTTAGCCGGATGCAGTCCTTCGTGGATTCTACGTATTGTGGTGTATTTTTGGACTGCAGCAGGATAGGATATTCAGCCTCGTTGTTTTGGTGATTTATTGTCCATTAGGTCTACTGTTCATTTTTATGATAAAGGGGGTAGTACGGACTTCTATGTACCTAGAGGTATTTCTTTCCGTTTATGTTTTTCTGTTTTTTTTTTGTTTTTTTTTATAGAGGTACGCGGAAATGTAATAGTTTTAATAGTGATATCAAGATTATTGGAGACCCCAATATATTTAGAAAAACCATCAAAGAACTGCTTTTTGCTGAATATGAGTTTTGAATGTTTTCATTCAAATGATTTCATTCTGTATGCTCAGAATACCAAAGTTGGCTTTAGTCCCTGCAATGCCCCTGCTCCCTATCTTCGACTTAATTTTTCGCAGAAAGGAAGACTAGGTTTGTCTTGTTTGGTCAGGAATCATAAATGGACTCAATATATATAATTGGAGGATAAAAATAGGCATAGTGCTCTTCTTACGCCACAGGCTTCTCCCCAAGCCACCAGCTCTGTTAGCAGAAAGGTTGGTATTTGCAGCCTGTTAGTTCCAAGCGTTAAATCTCAAACTTTTATCAACAATTGACCTCAAACGTCAGTCATTTTGCGTGTTATCTGGCACCTCTCAACATTAGGTCCTCCACCCTTTCTGTCAGTGTAAGGCCACGCTTGTAGATTTTTAATAAGAAGCTAGGAACAGAAATATTACATATACCTCACCACGGAGATCCTCAATCGTCTTTTATGCGAAGAAATTGCGTTTTTAGGTATTACTTATTATAAGGACTCGGAGGGGGACTATTCAGGGGGGGAGGTTATGAAACCTCCTATGAAGGTTTCTTGACCAGAATGATTTTAATAGTATACACGTTATGCATCCCAGTCTTTCTGTTCCTGAAATGGCACCAAAAAGTGTTATTTTTGGCGCCACAGAACACTTTACGATGGCTTCAGCAAGACAAATTTATATAATGGACGTAGATATAAGCCTTAGCTTTCAAAGTAGCCTTTAAAATGCTTTCTATTATGTTCCAGTGCTCCCCTTATGCCTTGGAAGAATCCTTTCATAATAAACTTTTATTATTAAGTAAAAACTAAATAATAATTACCCTTTAATTGTGTTTTTATAGTTTCGTTACAATGGGCCATTGTTATTCTCTTTGCTAGTCTGCCGCTGTTTTTGCAACCATGATGCTGTGTTCCTTACTTTTGTCCCCTGCATTATAATTTACGATCTCCAAATGGATTTTTTGAATGTCTGAAAAAGGTGAACTTTCTAATGCGGGATAAAGAAGATAAGTTTCCTGACTCATAACTTCCAAAATTTATTGGTCGTAAACTCTGGAAGTTCTGTCTTTTAAGATTTCTCCTTTGGATATAGTGACTTAGAAATACTGATGTGGAGGGAAATTTTTCACAAAAACATTAATGGAATTTTCTGTCTTCAGTAATGAGTTGCATGTTTTGCTTATTTCAATCTTCTTCTTTACATTGAATCATTTTCTAAATAACACTCTTATTTTTTCTTCATGGTGATATTATTAACATTATTGCTTGTTAAGTTGTTTTTAGAAGAAAGTGAGAAATAAACAAAAAATTTGTTGTTTTTTTTCAATAAATCCTTCTCTTCTTCTTCTAAAAATAACCTCAGCCAGAATAAGATTTCGAAGGAGAGCTTTATCCAATAGTTTCTTAAATAACGTTTGAATCTATAATATAAAGTAGAAAAAATAGCAGAATAATAAGAAACCCATTTGTCAGCAGGAGTAGTACGAACATGGTCACTAGCTTCAAACTTTGCAATATCAATAGTTTTATTCTACTCAGATTTAGACTTAGGAAAATCAATACAGCTATATTGACACTGGCGAAGACACTTCAAGACGCAAATTTTTGTCTTTTGTTTAATGTCAAATATATTTATGGACCTGGGTCTAACACAAGCAACCCAGATCCTAGGCCACATTTATGCCCAGTTTTTAACTTTTTAAGTTATTTTTTTGTAGATCCACCTTTTCTCTGTGAATTTCTTCCCCCATGACAAATACTTCCACAACGAGAATTCTCCTACAAAACAGTAGTCCAAACTCACATTCTACTCCCCCACCCTCTCTTGAAATTCTCCCCAGAACATTCCATACTTGCTAACAATTTCCCCTTGACAATTCCCTCTAGAAAATTATCCTTACTTTCATTTCAATTCTATTTCATTTCTTAGCGCTTTGTAAATAGTCCCAGGAATATCCTTATCCTTTTTGAAGAATTTTCTCAAAGAAATTACCCCCCCCCCTAGAATCTTTCCTCCGGTAAACATTTCTCTATAACAATTACAATTTAAAAATAATTAAAAAATATTACTCATTTCAGCTCTCTCTCACCCCATGTAAAATTTCAGTTGTGATTTTTCCCTGGAAACTTACCCCTTCATTTTAAAATGAAAAAGGAATGAAAATAGTCATTTTATTCAAATAAAAATTTCTAAATTTTTGTCACGTGTCTGGGATAAACTAAAGAATTGGAGGGTCGATTTACCTTCTATTATATTTAACAACTTAAAATGAGCACCAGAACATTTATTATTGTTTAAATGAACCATCTCTAAACCTTCTAGGATCACTGATTTGATAAGATTACTCTCAGGGGAAAAAAAGCTTACATTCGCAATCTTACTTCTTGCAAAGACTGTAAAATTCCAAATTTTTGTAGAGAGGAATTTGAAACCTCTGTAACAGAGTTTTCTTATCTGCTAAATTTTATGGTATGATTCTCATTAATACTTTTCAACTTTTGGATGTGTTCCATCCCCCTTTAATGCAGCATTTTGCTAAATAAGGGCACAAGTTATGATTGCTATCGAAAGTAATCACGTAGTAATTCTTAGAAAATCCTTTTGATATCTTAAAACGAAAAGTTTAACTCTTGACAGCTACTTGTTGTCAAATATAACAAAAGGTAGGTTATAACCGATACCCAATGAGATTCGAGAATATTATTAATGGTTTTTCCTGAAGTGAATATCGAGATTTGTGGTTAGCGTAAAACCTACGTTCGCCTAAACGTTAAAGAATGCACAAACACCGCCTTAGATGTCTGTCTTCTTATACCCCAAGAATGTAAATTAATGTACTAAAAAAGGTTTAGAAATTCGAAGTCTGAAGTATTTTGATCTAATTCATTTTCACATTTTTTCTGTTCTAAATTTCAAAGTGAATATTGTTGAAAGAGTTGCATTTAAACAGTTTTAACTTGAATAAATTCGTTTTTATGATTTTTTGTTAGGAATCACTGAAATTACTTTAATTTTGATAGCTGAGAACTAGTTTAACATTTATAATATGTAAATACGGTGTACTATTTAAGACACGAGATAAGAAGTTGCATTTCAAAACAACACAAAAAACACTTGAACATTTTGAAAATCGTATAAATGCATATCAAAATTGCAAAAAATTTTTATTCAAAAACTATTCTTGGGTAGTAAAAACAAACAAAACAATTCTGTTTTGTAGCATAAATAATTTAGTTTTTGAAGAATTTTCTTAGAAAAAAATATTTTGCTTTTGCAAGCTAAAATGAAAATATGACTTGTCTGATACAAAGAGGGTGCATAAAGTTATGTTGGTAATAATTGAAGTAGATATTTGATAACGTGTTTTGAAAGAAACTGTCAATTCATGAAGAAAATATTATTTAAAAATTTTATTTTTTAGCATTCCAGATTTTTGAAGTATTGAAGGACTTTCTATGTTTTTTTAAATATTTTGTATATCGTTTATCTATTGATGTAATTGTTAAAAACTCTGCAACTCTTTAAATACCAGTTTCACAGATATAACTATATAAGAAGCAGGAATCTTTACATTTCTTAATTTGCGACTTTTCCTATTTCCAACTCTCTGTATCACTATCTTTCTTTCTCTCTCTCTCATTTTTCTCCTCCCACATACTCCAGCTTTTTCCTAATTTTCATAATTTCCAGCTTTTTCTAAATGTCTTTGAGGATAACAAACCCCTTCAGCCGTCAGGTCAAGGGTTGTAAGTTATGCCCTGGGGGAATGTAAGGTTTTTGTTGAAAGCGTGGTCATATAAACTTCGGACGGGCCTAATTGGATTGGGAATCAGACGCTCTAGTACTCTTTTTAAGAGTCAAAGTGATCAGAGGGCAGCTACAGCCCCTTCCCCCCACACACAGTGTAATGTCTCGAAATGCATCTAATAAAAACTTTGAGATAGCCATTCTATTCAAAATAATCTAAATATCATATATTAAGGCTTTTGGGTTGAAACAAACCCCAAAGATTAGGGGCAAGGGTTTTAAGTTATGCCCATTGAAGGCTTTCATGGAAGGGATAGCTATTTAACTTTAGAAGAGGCTCATCTAGTTGACAATGGGAAGATCTAGTTCCTTTTTAAATGTCAAAAGTGATGGAGCAAATTTATTTTCCCCCCTCCCCTACAACCCCTCCTTTCACGAAACGCATCTTACTGAAATTATGAGAATGCGATTTTTTCCAAAATAGTCCAAAGAACATATGAGGATGTCTCTAGGGATGAAAAAAAACCCTTGCACCCTGGGGATAGGTTGTAAGTTTTTTTATGATGGCATATAAGGTTTTTACGGAATGGGCGTTCGTATAAACATCAGATGGGGCATATTTGATTTGAAACCGGAAGTTATAGTACCCTTTTTAAGAATCAAAGCAATATGAGAGCAAACAGCCCCCCCCTCCTCCATGCTCATCATTTGCCTTTACACCTCCAATCAAAATGAGGAGATAACAATTTTATTCATCGCAGATGAAGGTTTTCGGAAATTATGTCTGTGAGTAAGACAACCGCCCCCCTCCCTACGGCTCTCAGGGAGATCCGTACTTCGTATCGAAGGTATTGTCGTAGAAACTTCAAAAAGGGCTCATTCGATTGGAAATTTGAAGGGCCTGTGTTCTTTTTAATAGTCAAAACTGATTGGAAGGCAACTAACACCCCTTCCACTCCCACCATTTATCCAGTTACATCCAATTAAAATTTTGGGATAGCCATTTTGTTCAAAATAGTTGAAAGGCCCCGAAATTATATCTAAGAGGATGGCACTCCCCCTGCAGCCCGCAGGGTAAGGGTTGTAAGTTATGCCCTGGGGGCATATAAGATATTTATTGAAAGCTCTGTCGCATAAACTTGAAAAGGGGCTCATTAGATTGGAAATTGAAAGGGCTAGTGCCCTTTTTAATAGTCGAAAGTGATTTGAGGGCAACTAAACCCCGTCTCATGCCTACAATATTCCCCAAACACATCCAATCTAAATTTCAGATAGCCATTTTGTTCAACGTAGCTAAAAGTTTTAGAAATTAGGTCTTTGAGGATGATAACCCTCTCAGAGCCCTCGGGGCAAGGGTTTTAAGTGATGCCCTGGGGGCATATAAGGTTCTTATAGATAGTGATGTTGTCAGATACTTCAAAAAGAACTGATTCGATTGAAAATTTGGAGGGCTTTTACCCTTTTTAATAGTCGAAAGTGATTGGAGCGTAACTAACACTCCTCTCACACCCACCATTTCCCCAAACACATCCAATCAAAACATTGAGATAGCCATTTTGTTCGACGTAGTTAAGAAGTCTGGAAATTATGTTTTTGCAGATGGCACTCCCCCCAGAGCCCTCAGGGAATGGTTGTAATTTATGCCCTAGGGGCATATAAGGTTTTTTTTATAGAAAGCGTTGCTGTAGAAACTTCAAAAGGGAATCATTCGATTGTAAAATGAAACGGCAGGTGCCCTTTTTAATAGTCGAAATTGATTGGATGGCAAAAAACCCCTCTCTCGCGCCCATCATTTCCCCAAACAAATCCAATCAAAATTTTGATTGTAGACAATGTTGTAAGGTCCGTAAAGAGTTACAAGATTGGGAGTAGAAATGAACTTTGAAATGAACTATGCTTGGATCAAGCATACCCCACTCCACCTTTATGATGAATCAAAATCTATGATACTTGAAGCATAAAGATTATTTCCCGTATGTTATTTTATATTCAAAGGACTCTATTTATGTTGCAAATAAAACTTTAAAATCAATGACTTTAATAACTGTATTTTTATTATACTAGGTGACTTTTATGTTAACTACATTTCTTATCATTTTTGTGACTGTTTAAGTGCAAATGTATATAGCCTATGCACCCACTCCATTCCTTTTGAAGACCAGAACATAATTTTTACTTTGCTTAAAACAAAGTATAAATCTTAATTTTTTTTGCTTTTATGACTTTGATAAATAGAAAATCATTAAGACTTTAAGGAACAAATATGAGTATATTTTGTATATTGAACTGACAATCCAAGTTCATTTTTTAATTTTTTTTTAAAGTAAAGTAAACATTATGTTCTCGTCTCAGGAAGGTACTGGGGAAAGTGCAAATTATGTCTAGTCAACCATTTTTTGGTAACGAACTTTAAGTAAGAGTTGATGCGTATCAATAGAAACCAATTGCAATAAGAACTCTTGCTTTAACAACCTATTATCCTATGGTCCCCTTCCATAAATATTAACATGACCTAGCTATTTGTTAATAAGCAGTCAAATTCACACAGAAATCATTTCACAAGTTTCTATGACAATCTCATTTTCTAGCATGCAAATTCAAACATTTCATTAACACATACTAACTGTGAAGACAAAGTCTTGATCTAACAACATAATGTCCTATAGTCCCCTCAAAAAAATATTCACATGACGGAACTGTTTGTTAATAACCAGTCAAGTTTATGCGGAAATCATTTCAAATTGTCTATGTCTACCTCATTACCTGCATATAATGTCTTTTTCTAAGATGAGCCTGCTAAAAACCTTTTAATTTTCGAAATCAATGGCAGTCTCGCAATTTATATCCCCTGATTCTAGCTTTTTTATATCATGTAACATCTAACATTTACCTAAAACCTTCCAAAAAATATTCACGTACCTGAACCATTTCTCAGTAACAGGTCAAATTTACGGAGAAATCATTTTAAATGTTTATGACAATCTCATTTTCTAGCATGCATCGTCAAACATTTCCTTAACACTTGCCAACTGCAAAGAAAAATCCATAATTTAACCAAATATTGTCCTATAGTCCCCTTTGAAAAATATTCATATGACAGAAACATTCGCTAATAACCAGTCAAATTTATGCGGAAACCATTTCAAATTGTCTATATCAACCTCATTATCTGCATATCACGTCTGATTCTAATATAAACATGCTAAAAACCTTTTAATTTTCAAAATCAATGCCGGTTTCTCAATGTACATCCCCTGATTCAAACTTTTTTCTATCATGTAACATGCAACATTTACCTAAGACCTTCCAAAAATATTCACATGACTCAACCATTTCTTATTAAATTGTCAAATTTACGCAAAAATCCCTTCAAATTGTCTATTACAATCTCATTTTCTAGCATGCATCGTCAAACGTTTCCTTAACACATGCCAACTGCAAAGACAAATCCTTGATTTAACAACATAATGTCCTCTAGTTTCCTTCGAAAAAATATCCACAGGACAGAACCATTTGCTAATAACCAGTTAAATTTATGTAGAAATCATTTTAAATTGTCTATGCCAACCTCATTACCTGCATGTCATGTCCAATTCTAATATGAGCCTGTAAATACCCTTTAATTTTAAAATTTAATGAAGGTTTCTCAATGTACATCCCTTGATTCAAGTTTCTTTCTAATTTGTAACATTCAACACATGCCTAAAACATGCCAGTTGCAAGACTAATCCCTGATTTAAGTCTGACATTTTCTTATCAATTTAACAACCTATTGTCACATGACCCCTTCAAAAATATATAACGGAAAATATCATAAGAAATTTATACTGTAAATATAAAAGCCAAAACATTCTTATATGTGCCGTCAATAACGAGATTTGACATAAATTGATAAATGGGGGTTCTTCCAGAACGATGATGATGAGTTCTTGTATGCCATATTTCTTTTATATGCACCTTCTCTGTTATTTCTTAAGGAGTGTGAAAATTGCCGGTAGGGAGAGCCTGCTTTTGTAGATCTTTTATCTTTCTCTTCGTTATCTCTTCCTAGTATGCCGTCTTCCTTTTTCCAAGAGCATCGTTGTGATTTTGAGCATTCATGGTTAGGTAAGGGCGCCCTTTTTTCCGCTAGTTTCTTACTTGACCAATTTAAAACTGGGCATCTCTTCATTCTAGTTGATATCATTTCATTCAATATTTTTCACATCATCTTTTCCAGATTCATCTAATCTATTCAAGTTTCAAAATATTCTAAATTGGTTGCATTAGACTAAAAAAAATTGGTGAAATCATGATAACCACCTTTAGAGAAGATGCAATAATTCGCTGTTTCAATTTCAATCTTTTAATCCAATATAGCTTAATTTGAAATTAGCAGCGCAATCGCTTCTGGTGGCCCCCACCTAAAAAATAAATAAAAGACAGGTTAAGCCTAAAGATGTCTTATTACTTGAAAGTTCACTTTTGCACCTCCATAAAACGAGTGTCCCATGACATATCATGCTTTTTACTGTATCGGATGCACACATCACGATCAGGTTTGAATTAAAATCTTTCTTTATATTTGGAAGTTTTGTTACCAAAGATATGAAATTAAAAAGTTTTTCCTCTCTTGGATCCATGTGTCTTAAGTTCAATTAATACTTTTTTTTTAATTTTGGAAGTTTCGGTACTCAGGACGTGAATTTAAAAAGTTTTCCATGTCTTGGATTGCATGTGGCTTAGACCCAATCATACCCAAAAACTGTGGTTTTTTAGCATTTTTCTTTATATTTGGAAGTTTTGGTACCAATGACATTAAACTAAAATGTTTTTTCATCTCTTGGATCTATGTGTCTTAGGTTCAATTGAGATGTTTCTTTATATTTTGAAGTTTTGTTATCAAGAGCATGAAATTAAAATGTTTTTTCGTTTTGGTATAAAGGACATAAAATTAAAAATTTTTAGCTTCAACTTTAGCAACTGATCATACGCTATAGTTTCACTCATTTTTAGCCCTTAAAGGGCTCTTGGGTAATTTTCTGTCCAATAGTCAAGGTTAGATTCACTTAAACCTTTACAGCTTTTCCAGTCTTCTCGATAAAAGGAGCAAAAGCTTAGGTCTTCGGATATCTGATAAATTTTTTTCTTGTCAGGTATCTTTTCATGCACCCACTGAGCGAAATATCAAATTTCATCTTCAGGGTTATGAACTGAATGTACATATTTCTTACAATCAAAGTCTTCCAAATTGATTGATGTAATGTCTTTATCACATTTTTCTATTAAGACGTCATCCATTGGGACATTTCCCTTAACATATACAGCTTGCACACCGAAAAAACTGCAATTTTCTGGAATTTTCTGTTGCACTTTATTATTTCATAACTATTTTCATTGCATGCTCTTATGATATTATCATAACAGCCACTTCAATTTATAAAATTTAATGTTACATAACATCGTTTTTCTTCTATTTGAACACGTACTTGAGATTCCATTTATAGCTATAAAGTTCATGACATTGTTCATCTAACAATAAGAATGCTACTTCAAAAATAATACCACATGAGGAATGTTTCAATCCGATATACTCTGAGTTAATTACACCAAACATAATAATAACTAATTAAAAAAAATCAATGTTGATGCACTGAACTTATTTGTCTTTTTGGTTGATTTGCATCAGCCTAGAATAAAATTAAAATATGAAATAACTGAAATTGTTTGCTAGATGTATACATGGTGTCTATTTATTTGCTCTAAGTATATTTAATGTGACTTTAAAACATGGAAAAAAGTTGAAAAATTTCAGTTTAATAAAAAACACTAAGTAAAGAAAAAAAGTTACTAAAAACATTATTTTTCTAATAGAAAAATCACGATTTACATATTTATAACATCCTCATTTTGTACTTTTGAAATGAGATAGGTGTTTTTTTGCTATAAGTAAATTTGATGTGATTTTAAGACATGGAAAAAAATATAAAAAAAATGTTCAGAATAAAAAAATATTAATATTTACCTCAAGGGCTAAGCTAGCAAACTATCCGAAGGCAGTTTTTATGCACTTTTTTGTTTTCGTATCGCTCTTTACCATTCCCTGAAGGTCCAATTTCAAAAAAATTTCACGGGGTGAATTCAATAGTTCAAGAAAGGGTAATAGAGAGGGGTGTTTTTTAAAACCAAAGATGATATATGATATACAAGTACATATAACATGAAAAACTCCTAGAACCCTTATCGCAGAACTTGAAATAAGAATGTACGCTAGGAACGATGGCATTTAGGCCCGCTTTAAGCAGTGGCATTATTTCGTCAATAAAAATTGTTTCCAAAAATAACGACAGATATCGTAGAGGGACTAGCAACTCCAATAGGACCGCGCTAAATTCTCGGAAACCTATATGCAAAAAGGATAGGGCCCCACTTGTATTCACTGTATTGTTTAACCGAGAACATGAATGGCTACGCAATATCAGATAAGGCATAATTCTTGAAAATATCGGACGGCAGCTAGCCCCTTCCCGCGTAATTCTCCCCCCCCCAAAATTCACCTGATAAAAATTTTGACATAGCTATTTTGTTTGACATAGTCAAACAACTTAATAATTAGTAGATACCTATCTAAAGGTCCGATCCCTCACCCCTGCTGCCATCTACAATTTAGTTTAATGCCGACGGGAGTCCATATTTGGGCATAGAGTCCCTAGGGAGAACACCTGTGCTGTCAGTCATGACGGGGCACCAAATATGGGCATGGAATCCCCAGGGAGAATGCGTTTCCGAGAAATGTCTCCGGGCGAAGTTTATTAATGTCTTTGGAGCTCGTCCAAGAGAATTTTTTCCGGGGATGTTTATTAATGTCTGACAGACGATGTCAAGGTTAATCAAATTATTTATGGACAAAGTTTGTTAATGTCTGACAGGTGATGTCAAGGTTGATCAAATTGTTTCCGGGTGAAGTTTATTAATGTCTGACAGGTGATGTCCAGGTTGATTGATTTGTCACGAAAGGGAATTGTTTTCGGGCGAATGTTTTGATCTTAGAGATGAAGAGATTAACGCGGGAAAGAGTTTCCTAGTAATTTCAAATGTGACAACACAGGCATGCCAAAAACAAAAGGAAAACGCATAAATTGCGTTTAGGGGTTATTTGGGCGAAACCGTTTTAGACATTTTAGGGAATTATTTGGGTGAAACAGTTAGAGACATTTTAAAAGAGTATTTTAGAAGAGCTTTTAGAAGAGGATTTGATGGTGAAACTCTGTGGTCGTTATAATACACAAGTTCTATTTGAAAAGTGTCGTGAGGTCCCCTACCCCAACTCCAAAGGGCTCCAATCCCCCTCCCCCAACCCTGAAGGAAGCCCCTGGTCCCCAAAGGTCCCCCGGACCCCCAAAGGTCCCTGAACCCCCATTTTTTAATATTTTTTAATTTGCGCATTTTGGGACACAAAAGGGCCCCACCCCCAACTTTTGACTCCCCCTCACAAAAGTAATGTTTTGTCATGGATTACCATGTCACAGTTACATTCTCTTGATTTTGCAAAGTTTATTTTGAATTTCTTTCGTTGAAATGCAAGAGTTGGAATATTTCATTAGTGTTATGTCGATGTTTATCCTGTCACAGTTACATTCTCGTGATTTTTCAAAGTTCATTTTGAATTTCTTTCGTTGAAATGCAAGAGTTGGAATATTTCAGTAGTGTTTTATTGTTGTTTATCGTGTCACAGTTACATTCTCTTCATTTTCAACGTTTATTGCGGATTTCTTTCATTTAAATACAAGAGTTGGAATATTTCAGTTGTGTTTTATTGTAGTTTACCTTATCACAGTTACATTTTCTTGATTTTTCAAAGTTCATTTTGGATTTCTTTCGTTGAAATGCAAGAGTTGGAATATTTCAGTAGTGTTTCGTCGTGGTTTACCCTGTCACAGTTACATTCTCGTGATTTTTCAAAGTTTAGTTTGAATTTCTTTCGTTGAAATGCAAGAGTTGGAATATTTCGGTAGTGTTTTGTTGTGGTTTATCGTGTCACAGTTACATTCTCTTGATTTTCAACGTTCATTGCGGATTTCTTTCATTGAAATACAAGAGTTGGAATATTTCAGTAGTGTTTTGTTGTAGTTTAGCTTGTCGCAGTTACAGTTTCTTGATTTTTCAAAGTTCATTTTGGATTTCTTTCGTTGAAATGCAAGAGTTGGAATAATTTAGTAATGTTTTGTCGCGGTTTACCCTGTCACACTTTCATTCTCTTGATTTTTCAAAGTTCATTTTGAATTTCTTTCATTGAAATGCATGAGTTGGAACATTTCAGTAGTGTTTTGTCCTGGTTTACCTTGTCAAAGTTACATTCTCGTGATTTTTCAAAGTTCATTTTGAATTTTTTTCGTTGAAATGCAAGAGTTGGAATATTTCAGTAGTGTTTTTTTGTGGTTTATCGTGTCACAGTTACATTCTCTTGAATTTCAACGTTCATTGCGGATTTCTTTCATTGAAATACAAGAGTTGGAATATTTCAGTAGTGTTTTGTTGTAGTTTACCTTGTCGCAGTTGCATTTTCTTGATTTTTCAAAGTTCATTTTGGATTTCTTTCGTTGAAATGCAAGAGATGGAATAATTCAGTAGTGTTTTGTCGTGGTTTACCCTGCCACACTTTCATTCTCTTGATTTTTCAAAGTTCATTTTGAATTTCTTTCATTGAAACGCATGAGTTGGAACATTTCATTAGTGTTTTATCGTGGTTTACCATGTCGCAGTTACATTCTCTTAATTTTTCAAAGTTAATTTTGAATTTCTTTCGTTGAAATGCAAGAGTTGGAATATTTCAGTAGTGTTTTGTTGTGGTTTATCGTGTCACAGTTACATTCTCTTGATTTTTCGAAGTTTATTTTGATTTCTTTCGTTGAAATGCAAGAGTTGGAATAATTTAGTAGTGTTTTGTCGAGGTTTACCCTGTCACACTTTCATTCTCTTGATTTTTCAAAGTTCATTTTGAATTCCTATCGTTGAAATGCATGAGTTGGAACATTTCAGTAGTGTTTTGTCCTGGTTTACCTTGTCACAGTTACATTCTCGTGATTTTTCAAAGTTCATTTTGAATTTCTTTCGTTGAAATGCAAGAGTTGGAATATTTCAGTAGTGTTTTTTTGTGGTTTATCGTGTCACAGTTACATTCTCTTGAATTTCAACGTTCAATGCAGATTTTCTTTCATTGAAATGCAAAAGTTGGAAGATTTCCGTAGTGTTTTGTTGTAGTTTAGATTGTCGCAGATGCATTTTCTTGATTTTTCAAAGTTCATTTTGAATTTCATTCGTTGAAATGCAAGAGTTGGAATAATTCAGTAGTGTTTTGTCGTGGTTTACCCTGTCACATTTTCATTCTCTTGGTTTTTCAAAGTTCATTTTGAATTTCTTTCATTGAAATGCATGAGTAGGAACATTTCAGTAGTGTTTTATCGTGGTTTACCATGTCGCAGTTACATTCTCTTGATTTTTCAAAGTTCATTTTGAATTTCTTTCGTTGAAATGCAAGAGTTGGAATATTTCAGTAGTGTTTTTTTGTGGTTTATCGTGTCACAGTTACATTCTCTTGATTATTCAAAGTTCATTTTGATTTTTTTCATTGAAATGCAAGAGTTGGATTATTTCAGTAGTGTTTCGTCGTGGTTTACCCTGTCACACTTTCATTCTCTTGATTTTTCAAAGTTCATTTTGAATTTCTATCGTTGAAATGCATGAGTTGGAATATTTCAGTAGTGTTTTGTCGAGGTTTACCCTGTCACACTTTCATTCTCTTGATTTTTCAAAGTTCATTCTGAATTTCTTTCGTTGAAATGCAAGAGTTGGAATATTTCAGTAGTGTTTTGTTATGGTTTACCTTGTCACAATTACATTCTCTTGATTTTTCAAAGTTCATTTTGAATTTCTTTCATTGAAATGCATGAGTTAGAACATTTCAGTTCAGTTTTCAGTTCAGTTCAATATGGGTTTTAATTCAAAAAAATATATATAAAAATACACTTAACTTAATTTCTTGTGCATTGATGCACGTTTGGGCCCGTAATAATTGCACACTCTAAATACAGCGTGGCCTCCTGTCCTCTTCAATTTCCACCCCGACCCGCCATCAAATAACAATAAATTTAACGCAACTTCTCCTCCGCTCACACCCCTTGAAGTATCAAACTAAAATATGATAATTAATAATAATATCGAAAAATTCTAAACATAATAATAATAAAATAAATCTAGTAAATAAATATTTAATCTTTTAGATATTTTTTCACATTCTTTTTAAAGGATGTTTAAAATTTCAGTAGTGTTTTGTCGTGGTTTACCTTGTCACAGTTACATTCTCGTAATTTTTCAAAGTTCATTTTGAATTTCCTTCGTTGAAATGAAAGATTTGGAATATTTCAGTAGTGTTTTGTTGTGGTTTATCGTGTCACAGTTACATTCTCTTGATTTTTCAAAGTTTATTTTGATTTTTTTAATTGAAATGCAAGAGTTGGATTATTTCATTCTCTCGATTTCTCAAAGTTCTTTTGAATTTATTTCATTTAAATGCAAGAGTTGGATTATTTTTGTAGTGTTTTGACATGATTTACTATTTCACAGTTAAATTCTCTTGATTTTTCAAAGTTCATTTTCGAATTTTTTCGTTGAAATGTAAGAGTTGGATTATTTCAGTAGTGTTTCGTCGTGGTTTACCTTGTCACAATTACATTTTCGTGATTTTTCAAAGTTCATTTTGAATTTCTTTCGTTGAAATGCAAGATTTGGAATATTTCAGTAGTGTTTTGTTGTTGTATATCGTGTCACAGTTACATTATCTTGATTTTTCAAAGTTCATTTTGATTTTTTTTCATTGAAATGCAAGAGTTGGATTATTTCAGTCTCTCGATTTCTCAAAGTTCTTTTGAATTTTTTTCATTGAAATGCAAGAGTTGGATTAATTGTGTAGTGTTTTGACATGATTTAATGTTTCAGAGTTAAATTCTCTTGATTTTTCAAAGTTTTTTTTCTAATTTTTTCGTTGAAATGTAAGAGTTGGATTATTTAAGAAGTGTTTCGTCGTGGTTTACCTTGTCGCAATTACATTCTCTCGATTTTTCAAAGTTCATTTGAATTTCTTTCATTGAAATGCGAGAGATGGATTATTTCAGTAGTGTTTTGTCATGATTTACCATTTCACAGTTACATTCTCTTGATTTTTCAAAGTTCATTTTCGAATTTTTTCGTTGAAATGCAAGAGTTGGATTATTTCAGTAGTGTTTCGTCGTGGTTTACCTTGTCACAGTAACATTCTTGAGATTTTTCAAAGTTCATTTTGAATTTCTTTCATTGAAATGCAAGAGTTGGAGTATTTTAGTAGTATTTCGTCGTGGTTTACTTTGTCAAAGTTATATTTTCTTGATTTTTCAAAGTTGATTTTGATTTTTTCATTGAAATGAAAGAGTTGGATTATTTCAATAGTTTTTTTATCGTTGTTTACCTTATCACAGCTACATTCTCTTGATTTTTCAAAGTTCATTTTAGATTTATCTCGTTGAAATGCAAGATTTGGAATATTTCAGTAGTGTTTTGTTGTGGTATATTGTGTCACAGTTACATTCTCTTGATTTTTCAAAGTTCATTTTGATTTTTTTTCATTGAAATGCAAGAGTTGGATTATTTCAGTCTCTCGATTTCTCAAAGTTCTTTTGAATTTTTTTCATTGAAATGCAAGAGTTGGATTATTTTTGTAGTATTTTGACATGATTTACCATTTCACAGTTAAATTCTCTTGATTTTCAAAGTTCTTTTTCGAATTTTTTCGTTGAAATGTAAGAGTTGGATTATTTCAGTAGTGTTTCGTCGTGGTTTACCTTGTCACAGTTACATTCTCGTGATTTTTCAAAGTTCATTTCGAATTTCTTTCGTTGAAATGCAAGAGTTGGAATATTTCAGTAGTTGAATTTCAGTTCTTTTGAATTTCATTCATTGAATTGCAAGAGATGGATTATTTCATTATTGTTTTGTCATGGTTTACCTTGTCGCAGTTACATTCTCTCAATTTTTCAAAGTTCTTTTGAATTTCTTTCATTTAATTGCAAGAGATGGATTATTTCAGTAGTGTTTTGTCCTGATTTACCACTTCACAGTTACATTCTCTTGATTTTTCAAAGTTCATTTTCGAATTTTTTTCATTGAAATGTAATAACTGGATTATTTCAATAGTGTTTAGTCGTGGTTTACATTTTCACAGTTACATTCTCGAGATTTTTCACAGTTCATTTTGAATTTCTTTCATTGAAATGCAAGAGTTGAAATATTGCAGTAGTGTTTTTTTGTGGTTTATTCTGTCAAAGTTATATTCTCTCGATTTTTCAAAGTTCATTCTTATTTTTTAATTTAAATGAAAGAGTTGGAATATTTAATTAGTGTTTTATCATGGTTTAAATTATCACAAATACATTTTCTTGATTTTTCAAAGTTCATTTTGGATTTCTTTCGTTGAAATGCAAGATTTGGAATATTTCAGTAGTGTTTTGTTGTGGTTTATCGTGTCACAGTTACATTCTCTTGATTTTTCAAAGTTCATTTTGATTTTTTTTCATTGAAATGCAAGAGTTGGATTATTTCAGTCTGTCGATTTCTCAAAGTTCTTTTGAATTTCTTTCATTGAAATGCAAGAGTTGGATTAATTTTGTAGTATTTTGACATGATTTACCGTTTCAGAGTTACATTCTCTTGATTTTTCAAAGTTCTTTTTTGAATTTTTTCGTTGAGACGTAAGAGTTGGATTATTTCAGTAGTGTTTCGTCGTGGTTTACCTTGTCACAGTTACATTCTCGTGATTTTTCAAAGTTCATTTCGAATTTCTTTCGTTGAAATGCAAGAGTTGGAATATTTCAGTAGTTGAATTTCAGTTATTTTGAATTTCATTCATTGAAATGCAAGAGATGGATTATTTCAGTAGTGTTTGTCATGATTTACCTTGTCGCAGTTACATTCTCTCGATTTTTCAAAGTTCTTTTGAATTTATTTCATTGAAATGCAAGAGTTGGATTATTTCAGTAGTGTTTTGTCATGATTTACAACTTCACAGTTACATTCTCTTGATTTTTCAATGTTCATTTTCGAATTTTTTCATTGAAATGTAATAATTGGATTATTTCAGTAGTGTTTCGTCGTGGTTTACCTTGTCACAGTAACATTCTCGAGATTTTTCACAGTTCATTTTGCATTTCTTTCTTTGAAATGCAAGAGTTGGAGTATTTTAGTAGTGTTTTGTTGTGGTTTATCGTGTCAAAGTTACATTTTCTCGATTTTTCAAAGTTCATTTTTATTTTTTCATTGAAATGCAAGAGTTGGATTATTTCAATAGTGTTTTATCGTGGTTTACCTTGTCACAGCTACATTCTCTTGATTTTTCAAAGTTCATTGTGGATTGTTTTAGATTAAATGCATGGGTTGGAATATTTCAGTTGAGCTATATCGTGGTTTACCCTGTCACACTATCATTCTCTGGATTTTTCAAAGTTCATTTTGAATTTATTTCATTTAAATGCATGAGTTGAAACATTTCATTAGTGTTTTGTCCTGGTTTACCCTGTCAAAGTTACATTCTCGTGATTTTTCAAAGTTCATTTTGAATTTTTTTCGTTGAAATGCAAGAGTTGGAATATTTCAGTAGTTTTTTTTTGTGGTTTATCGTGTCACAGTTACATTCTCTTGAATTTCAACGTTCATTGCGGATTTCTTTCATTGAAATACAAGAGTTGGAATATTTCAGTAGTGTTTTGTTGTAGTTTACCTTGTCGCAGTTGCATTTTCTTGATTTTTCAAAGTTCATTTTGGATTTCTTTCGTTGAAATGCAAGAGTTGGAATAATTCAGTAGTGTTTTGTCGTGGTTTACCCTGTCACATTTTCATTCTCTTGGTTTTTCAAAGTTCATTTTGAATTTCTTTCATTGAAATGCATGAGTAGGAACATTTCAGTAGTGTTTTATCGTGGTTTACCATGTCGCAGTTACATTCTCTTAATTTTTCAAAGTTCATTTTGAATTTCTTTCGTTGAAATGCAAGAGTTGGAATATTTCAGTAGTGTTTTATTGTGGTTTATCGTGTCACAGTTACATTCTCTTGATTTTTCAAAGTTCATTTTGATTTTTTTCATTGAAATGCAAGAGTTGGATTATTTCAGTAGTGTTTTGTCGTGGTTTACCCTGTCACACTTTCATTCTCTTGATTTTTCAAAGTTCATTTTGAATTTCTATCGTTGAAATGCATGAGTTGGAATATTTCAGTAGTGTTTTGTCGTGGTTTACCCTGTCACAGTTACATTCTCGTGATTTTTCAAATTTCATTTTGAATTTCTTCCGTTGAAATGCAAGAGTTGAAATATCACAGTAGTGTTTTGTTGTGGTTTATCGTGTCACAGTTACATTCTCTTAATTTTCAACGTTCATTGTGGATTTCTTTCATTGAAATACGAGAGTTGGATTATTTCAGTAGTGTCTTGTTGTATTTCAGATTGTCGCAGTTACATTCTATTGAGTTTTCACAGTTTATTTTGGATTTATTTCGTTGAAGTGCAAGAGTTGGAGTAATTCAGTAGTGTTTTGTCGCGGTTTACCCTGTCACACTTTAATTCTCTTGATTTTTCAAAGTTCATTTTGAATTTCTTTCATTGAAACGCATGAGTTGGAATATTTCAGTAGTGTTTTGTCGTGGTTTACCTTGTCACAGTTACATTCTCGTGATTTTTCAAAGTTCATTTTGAATTTTTTTCGTTGAAATGCAAGAGTTGGAATATTTCAGTAGTGTTTTTTTGTGGTTTATCGTGTCACAGTTACATTCTCTTGAATTTCAACATTCATTGCAGATTTCTTTCATTGAAATACAAGAGTTGGAATATTTCAGTAGTGTTTTGTTGTAGTTTACCTTGTCGCAGATACATTTTCTTGATTTTTCAAAGTTCATTTTGTATTTCTTTCGTTGAATTGCAAGAGTTGGAATAATTCAGTAGTGTTTTGTCATGGTTTACACTGTCACACTTTCATTCTCTTGATTTTTCAAAGTTCATTTTGAATTTCTTTCATTGAAACGCATGAGTTGGAACATTTCAGTAGTGTTTTATCGTGGTTTACCATGTCGCAGTTACATTCTCTTAATTTTTCAAAGTTCATTTTTTATTTCTTTCGTTGAAATACAAGAGTTGGAATATTTCAGTAGTGTTTTGTTGTGGTTTATCGCGTTAGAGTTACATTTTCTTGATTTTTCAAAGTTTATTGTCGATTTCTTTCATTGAAATGCAAGAGTTGGAATATTTCAGTAGTGTTTATTTCGTGGTTTACCCTGTCACACTTTCATTCTCTTGATTTTTAAAAGTTCATTTTGTATTTCTATCGTTGAAATTCATGAGTTACAATAATTCTGTAGTGTTTTGTCGTGGTTTAAACTGTCACACTTTCATTCTCTTGATTTTTCAAAGTTCATTCTGAATTTCTTTCGTTGAAATGCAAGAGTTGGAATATTTCAGTAGTGTTTTGTTATGGTTTACCTTGTCACAATTACATTCTCTTGATTTTTCAAAGTTCATTTTGAATTTCTTTCATTGAAATGCATGAGTTGGAACATTTCAGTTCAGTTTTCAGTTCAGTTCAGTTCAATATGGGTTTTAATTCAAAAAAATATATATAAAAATACACTTAACTTAGTTCCTTGTGCATTGATGCACGTTTGGGCCCGTAATAATTGCACACTCTAAATACAGCGTGGCCTCCTGTCCTCTTCAATTTCCACCCCGACCCGCCATCAAATAACAATAAATTTAACACAACTTCTCCTCCGCTCACACCCCTTGAAGTATCAAACTAAAATATGATAATTAATAATAATATCGAAAAATTCCTAACATAATAATAATAAAATAAATCTAGTAAATAAATATTTAATCTTTTAGATATTTTTTCACATTCTTTTTAAAGGATGTTTAAAATTTCAGTAGTGTTTTGTCGTGGTTTACCTTGTCACAGTTACATTCTCGTAATTTTTCAAAGTTCATTTTGAATTTCTTTCGTTGAAATGCAAGATTTGGAATATTTCAGTAGTGTTTTGTTGTGGTTTATCATGTCACAGTTACATTCTCTTGATTTTTCAAAGTTCATTTTGATTTTTTTCATTGAAATGCAAGAGTTGGATTATTTCAGTCTCTCGATTTCTCAAAGTTCTTTTGAATTTCTTTCATTGAAATGCAAGAGTTGGATTATTTTTGTAGTATTTTGACATGATTTACCATTTCACAGTTAAATTCTCTTGATTTTTCAAAGTTCATTTTCGAATTTTTTCGTTGAAATGTAAGAGTTGGATTATTTCAGTAGTGTTTCGTCGTGGTTTACCTTGTCACAATTACATTCTCGTGATTTTTCAAAGTTTATTTTGAATTTCTTTCGTTGAAATGCAAGAGTTGGAATATTTCAGTAGTGTTTTGTTGTGGTATATTGTGTCACAGTTACATTATCTTGATTTTTCAAAGTTCATTTCGATTTTTTTTCATTGAAATGCAAGAGTTGGATTATTTAAGTCTCTCGATTTCTCAAAGTTCTTTTGAATTTCTTTAATTTAAATGCAAGAGTTGTATTAATTTTGTAGTATTTTGACATGATTTACCATTTCAGAGTTAAATTCTCTTGATTTTTCAAGGTTCTTTTTTGAATTTTTTCGTTGAGACGTAAGAGTTGGATTATTTAAGAAGTTTTTCGTCATGTTTAACCAGGTCACAGTAACATTCTCTTGATTTTTTAAAGTTCTTTTTGAATTTATTTCGTTGAAATTAAAGAGTTGGATTATTTCAGTAGTTGAATTTCAGTTATTTTGAATTTCATTCATTGAAATGCAAGAGATGGATTATTTCAGTATTGTTTTGTCATGATTTACCTTTTCGCAGCTACATTCTCTCGATTTTTCAAAGTTCTTTTGAATTTCTTTCATTGAAATGCAAGAGTTGGATTATTTCAGTAGTGTTTTGTCATGATTTACCACTTCACAGTTACATTCTCTTGATTTTTCAAAGTTCATTTTCGAATTTTTTCATTGAAATGTAAGAGCTGGATTATTTCAGTAGTGTTTCGTCGTGGTTTACCTTGTCACAGTAACATTCTCGAGATTTTTCAAAGTTCATTTTGAATTTCTTTCATTGAAATGCAAGAGTTGGAGTATTTTAGTAGTATTTTGTTGTGGTTTATCGTGTCACAGTTACATTTTCTTGATTTTTTAAAGTTGATTTTGATTTTTTCATTGAAATGAAAGAGTTGGATTATTTCAATAGTGTTTTATCGTTGTTTACCTTGTCACAGCTACATTCTCGTGATTTTTCAAAGTTCATTTTGAATTTGTTTCGTTGAAATGCAAGATTTGGAATATTTCAGTAGTGTTTTGTTGTTGTTTATCGTGTCACAGTTACATTCTCTTGATTTTTGAAAGTTCATTTGATTTTTTTTCATTGAAATGCTAGAGTTGGATTATTTCAGTCTCTTGATTTCTCAAAGTTCTTTTGAATTTCTTTCATTGAAATGCAAGAGTTGGATTATTTTTGTAGTATTTTGACATGATTTACCATTTCACAGTTAAATTCTCTTGATTTTTCAAAGTTCATTTTCGAATTTTTCGTTGAAATGTAAGAGTTGGATTATTTCAGTAGTGTTTCGTCGTGGTTTACCTTGTCACAGTTACATTCTCGTGATTTTTCAAAGTTCATTTTGAATTTCTTTCGTTGAAATGCAAGAGTTGGAATATTTCAGTAGTTGAATTTCAGTTCTTTTGAATTTCTTTCATTGAAATGCAAGAGATGGATTATTTCAGTAGTGTTTGTCATGGTTTACCTTGTCGCAGTTACATTCTCTCGATTTTTCAAAGTTCTTTTGAATTTCTTTCATTGAAATGCAAGAGTTGGATTATTTCAGTAGTGTTTTGTCATGATTTACCACTTCACAGTTACATTCTCTTGATTTTTCAAAGTTCATTTTCGAATTTTTTTCATTGAAATGTAATAACTGGTTTATTTCAGTAGTGTTTAGTCGTGGTTTACCTTGTCACAGTAACAATCTCGAGATTTTTCACAGTTCATTTTGAATTTATTTCATTGAAATGCAAGAGTTGGAGTATTTCAGTAGTGTTTCGTTGTGGTTTACCTTGTCACAGTTACATTCTCTTGATTTTTTAAAGTTGATTTTGATTTTTTCATTGAAATGCAAGTTGGATTATTTCAATAGTATTTTGCTGTGGTTTACATTGTCACAACAACATTCTCTTGATTTTTCAAAGTTCGTTTTATATTGCTTTCGTTGAAATGCAAGAGTTGGAATAATTCAGTAGTGTTTTGTCGTGGTTTACCCTGTCACACTTTGATTCTCTTGATTTCTCAAAGTTCATTTGAATTTCTTTCATTGAAATGGAAGAGTTGGATTATTTCAGTAGTGTATTGTCGTGGTTTACCATGTCGCAGTTACATTCTCTTAATTTTTCAAAGTTCATTTTGAATTTCTTTAGTTGAAAAACAAGAGTTGGAATATTTCAGTAGTGTTTTGTCGTGGTTTACCATGATACAGTTACATTCTCTCGATTTTTCAAAGTTCTTTTGAATTACTTTCATTGAAATGCAAGAGTTGGGGTTATTTAAGTAGAGTTTTGTCATGATTTACAATTTCACAGTTATATTCTCTTGATTTTTTAAAGTTAATTTTCGATTTCTTTCATTGAAATGCACTAGTTGGATTACTTAAATAGTGTTTTTTCATAGTTTATCTTGTTGCAATTACATTCTCTTAATTGTTTAAAGTTTATTTTGAATTTCTTTCGTTGAAATGCAAGATTTGAAATGTTTCGGTAGTATCTTGTTATGGTTGACCTTGTTCAAATTATATTTGCTTGATTCTTCAAAGTTCCTTTTGAATTTCTTTCTTTAAAATGCAAGAGTTGGATTATTTCAGTTGTGTTTTGTCGTGGTTTACCTTGTCACAGTTACATTCTCTTGATTTTCAAAGTTTATTGTGGATTTCTTTCATTGAAATGCAAGAGATGGATTATTTCAGTAGTGTTTTGTCATGGTTTACCTTGTCGCAGTTACATTCTCTTGATTCTCAAAGTTTATTTTGAATTTATTTCATTGAAATGCAAGAGTTGGAATATTTCAGTAGTGTTTTGTTATAGTTTACCTTGTTGCAGTTACATTTTCTTGATTTTTCAAAGTTCATATTGAATTTCATTCCTTGAAATGCAAGAGTTGGAATATTTCAGTAGTGTTTTGTTGTGGTTTACCTTGTCACAGTTACATTCTCTTAATTTCTCAAAGTTCATTTTGAATTTCTTTCATTGAAATGCAAGACTTGGAATATTTCAGTAGTGTTTTGTCATGGTTTACCTTGTCAACGTTACAGTATCTTTATTTTTCAATGTTCATTTTGTATTTATTTCGTTTAAATTAAAGAGTTGGACTATTTAAGTAGTGTTTTGTCGTCGTTTACCTTGTCAAAGTTAAATTCTATTGATTTTTAAAAGTTCATTTGTGATTTATTTAATTTAAATGCAAGAGTTGGATTATTTCAGTAGTGTTTTTTAGTGGTTTACCTTGTCACAGTTACATTCTCTTGATTTTTCAAAGTTCATTTTGGATTTCTTTTGTTGAAATGCAAGAGTTGGAATAATTTAGTAGTGTTTTGTCGTGCTTTACCCTGTCACACTTTCATTCTCTTAATTTTCAAAGTTCATTTGAATTTCTTTAATTGAAATGCAAGAGTTGGAATATTTAAGTAGTGTTTTGTCGTGGCTTACCTTCTCACAGTTACATTCTCTTGATTTTTCAAAGTTCATTTTGAATATCTTTCATTGAAATGCAAGAGTTGGATTATTTCAGTAGTGTTTTGTCGTGGTTTACCATGTCACAGTTATATTCTCTTGATTTTTCAAAGTTCATTTCGGATTTCTTTCGTTGAAATGCAAGACTTGGAATATTTCAGTAGTGTTTTGTTGTGGTTTACCTTAACACAGTTACATTCTCTTAATTTTTCAAAGTTCATTTTGAATTTAAATCATTGAAATGCAAGAGTTGGAATATTTCGGTAGTGTTTTGTTGTGGTTTATCTTGTAACAGTTAAATTTTCTTGATTTTTCAAAGTTCATTTTGAATTTCTTTCGGTGAAATGCAAGAGTTGGAATACTTCAGTAGTGTTTTGATATGGTTTACCTTGTCACAGCTACATTCTCTTGATTTTTCAAAGTTCATTTTGAATTTCTTTCATTGAAATGCAAGAGTTGGAATATTTCACTAGTGTTTTGTCATGGTTTACCATGTCACAGTTACATTCTCTTGATTTTTCAAGGTTCATTTTGAATTTCTTTCATTGAAATGTAAGAGTTGGAATATTTCAGTACTGTTTTTTGTGGTTTACCTTGTCACAGTTACATTGTCCTAGTTTTTCAAAATTCATTTTGAATTTCTATCATTAAAATGCAAGAGTTGGAATATTTCAGTAGTGTTTCTGTGGTTACCTTGTCACAGTTACATTCTCTTAATTTTCAAGTTCATTGAATTTCTCGATGAAAAGAGTTGGAATATTTCAATATTGTTTTGTCATAGTTTACCATGTCACGGTTACATTCTCTTAATTTCTCAAAGTTCATTTTGGATTTCTTTTTATGAAATTCAAGAGTCGGATTATTTCATTAGTGTTTTGTCGTGGTTTAAATATTCGCAGTTATTTTCTATTGAGTTTTCAAGCATGATTTTGGATTTCTTTTGTTGAAATGCAAGAGTTGGAATATTTCAGTAGTGTTATGTTGTGGTTCACCTTATCACAGTTACATTTTCTTGATTTTTCAAAGTTCATTTTGAATTTCTTTCATGGAAATGCAAGAGTTGGAATATTTCAGTAGTGTTTTGTCATGGCTTACCTTGTCACAGTTACATTCTCTTGATTTTTCAAAGTTCATTTTGAATTTCTTTCATTGAAATGCAAGAGTTGGAATATTTCAGTAGTGTTTTATTATGGTTTACCTTGTCACAGTTACATTTTCTTGATTTTTCAAAGTTCATTTTGGATTTCTTTCATTGAAATGCAAGAGTTGGGATATTTCAGTAGTGTTTTGTCATGGTTTACCTTGTCACAGTTACATTCTTTTGATTTTTCAAAGTTTATTTTGAATTTCTTTTCGTTGAAATTCGTGAGTTGGATTTTTACAAGAGTGTTTTGTTGTGGTTTAGTGTATCATAGATGCAATTTTTCGATTTTTCAAACTTCATTGTGAATTTCTTTCCTTCGAGTGCAAGATTTGGTTTATTTTATAATCGTTCCGTCGAGGCTGTCAAAGTCACAGATACATTCCCTTGATTTTTCAAATTTCATTTTGAATTTCTTTTTGTTGAAATGCAAGAGTTGGAATTGTCACCAGTGTTACCAACACCTCAAAACCAAATGTACCACAAATTGCATGAAAAATGTACCAAAGACAAATAAAATGTACCATATCCCAAATTTTTTTCCGCATGTTACGCTTCGCGTAACATGTGGATCGTCGGTGACGTAAAGTACTATCTATGAAAATTTTGCATAAGACATTTTCGTTCACTTTCTTTCTCCATTCCTTTATTATTTTTTTTCTTTCTCTTCTAATACAGTACATTATTCCTGACAGTACTTGACAAAATTGTTCGGAGTAACATATATTACAACAGAAACATTTTACTACAGGCCAACAAAAGTCACTGTTTTTCGGCCATTTACGACCATTTATAAACTTGGCAAACTTTAGCAAATGTTTTTAAACTCAAAACGAGCAGAAATTCACATGAATAGGGCTCAAAACCCCTATGCTTTCCCAAGGATAGAACATAACTTGCTCTTTACTGAAAAAATATAAATGTTTTTACTTTAATAACTTTAATAAATCAAATAATATTAACATTTTGATTACTAAACATCAGTATATGTATATTAAACTGACAATGCACATTCATTTGTATTTTTATCAGTAAGTGTAAATTATGTTTTGGCCTTGGGAAGGCATAAGGGTTTTGAGCCCTGCTCATGTTAATTTCTGCTCGCTTTGAGTTTGACTCGCTTATTTATTGTAATTTTTGTTCTTTTTGGGTTTTATTTATTCATTGATGCTGATTTGTGGTAGTTTCACGCTTGGTAGATTATTTGATTTTATTTTTGCTAATTTTTGGTTTAATGGAGTTCGTTACTTTTCTTTGAAAAACTTATTTTGTGGAATTTTTTTTTTTAATTAATTTATGTTAGTTTTATATTGACATAGTCTTTTCAGGGAAAAAGAAAATAATAATTTAAATCTTTTCGTTTTTTTAAGACTTTATAGTTTGGCCTGCTATTTGCATGCCAGAGAAAAAGTTTCAGCAATTTTTAATATCATACACCCTTTTAAAAATATGGTCACAAATATTAGTGTTTAATTTAGTTTCATACCTCCTCTAGTTGACCTGAAATAGAAAACTTAATACCTTTGGCAAAAAAATCTGTTTACTTTCTTTGATAGCTTGGATACATTTACGCTATTTTTATTTGGTTAAATTTTAAGAGCAGAAGTAGCCACGAGAGTTTGAACATAATACCCTCAGTCGTTCTTGGGATACTGCTGAGATGTCTTATTGCGAATTAGCATTAACACGGTTCATGTTGTTTTAATTTTAGGGCAAAATTTTTTTTTTAAAAATATGGGGCAAATGGTAGGGGGGGGTTGGGAGGAGGATTAGTTGTCCTCCAATCACTTTCCACTGTTAAAAAGGTCATTAGCCATTCCAATTTCCAATCGAATGAGCCCTTTTCCAAGTTTCTACGACAACTCCTTCAATACGAAGTGCCCTGGTTATAAAATGCGACTGCAATAAGTACTATATTTGAAACATGGATGGCTGCAGGGTTGGTGGGAGGGTTGGCGGGTTAATCGGTGACTATATAGTATTTATGAGGTAACCAAAACAAAGGAAAGCATAAGGGCTGTTTGTTCACTCATCAATATGCTAAGATCTTATATCTTTTGTCAGAAGACACTTAAAAGTGAAATCTTTGAACTAAGATTTTACATCTTTTGTCGTTTTATACAAACGTCTTTCATCATTCTGCTCTGATCAGCGGTCTGAGAACAATAATGAGTATATCATCAAAGTTCTCTCATCTTTGTTCTATATGGCAGAACAGTGGCGGTCTTCAGACTTTTTGCTAACATCAGTAAGCTGTAAGATCTTAGAACAAAGATGAGTTAAAAAACGATAATCTTTGCAGAAAGATGTAAGATCTTAGATGTAAGATATTAGTGCTAAAAAACTGGCCTATAGTAGAAACAAACAATGAAAGAAAAATGCATGTGTCGAGGGGGTATTTTCCGCCGAGGGGGGGCGGGGGTATGTTCCAAGGGTAGTGTACGCGGGGTACGGTCCGCGGAGGGGAATTCCCGCGAGGGTACTTTCCGTGGGGTATTTTACGAGGAAATATTTTCAACGGGAGAGTACTTTCCGGTTTTTTCTGCAGGGGAATTTTCCGGGGGGTAAACACCTGAAATCTTGGAATCAGCATGAAAAACTATTAATGTGTCAATTGTAGTCGAAATTCCTTTTTAATTTAAGTTTAAATTTGCTTGTTTAATTTAGTTCTTGTTTGTTTTAAGTTTTAATGTTGCCCCATATTCATAGGTTGAATTTTGTATATTTAATTTACATATCTAGAAACCGCAAACAATATTTGTTTTTAAATATTATTAATTAATAGCTGAGATTAATGACTTAATGAAAAACTGCTACTGGTATTTATAGTTCACAAGTTCACTATTTTTTGTTTTTACAATTTTGAAGTTTTTGCCGCAATATCAGCAATAAGTGTTTTCAGCTATGGTTTCCAATCCCGTGCTCTGGCTCTAAAACCTACTCTGTAAAAGGCTTGATTTACTACGCGGATCCAAGCCCTATTTGAGCCTGAAACCGAAGCTAAAACAAATTTTGACTCCCAAATTTTCGCAACGAAATTCCATTTTGTTTTTTCCCCCAAAATTCCCCAAATCTTGAAGACTTGTCCCCGAAAACTCCCCGAGTTTTTAAGGCATGTCCCCGAATTTTAAGATTCGAGAATGGAAGCCCTGCTTGATACACAGAAAGATGTTTTTGCTACCTTTGGACGCCGGAAGTGAAGAGTCTGTTTACAAAAAAATAAAAATAGGTGACTGCTTGTCTGTCTCTCATCTCGACTATGCTGAACAGATCAGGGTGAAATAAAATATTATTAGATGAAAGAATACAAACATAGATACAAAAATACCGAATTGTACCACATTATACCATAATTTTGTAAAATGTACCATATTTTGTGGGATTGTACTGAATTGTACCAGTAGAGGTGAAATGTACCAAAATGGTTCATTTGTACCACGTTTGGCATCACTGATTGTCACAGTTAAATTCTCTTGATTTTTCAAAGTTCATTGTGGATTTCTTTCGTTGAAATATGTTTTGTTGTGCTTTACCGTGACACAGTTACATTTTCTTGATTTTTGTTAGGTTAGGTTAGGTTAGGCTAGATCAAGTTAGGTTAGGTTAAGCTAAGTTAGGTTAGGTTAGTCTACGTACGCGCGCATACGTAGAATGTAACTGTGACAAGGTAAACCATGACAAAACACTACTGAAATATTCCAACTCTTGCATTTCAATGAAAGAAATCCAAAATGAACTTTGAAAAGTTAAGAGATTGTAACTTTGACAATTTGAAACAAAACAAAACACTACTGAAATATTAAAACTCTTGCATTTCAACGAAAAGAAAATCAACTTGAACTTTGAAAAATCAAGAGAATGTAAATGTGACAAGGTAAACCATGACAAAACACTACTGAAATATTCCAACTCTTGCATTTCAATGAAAGAAATCCAAAATGAACTTTGAAAAAGCAAGAGCTTGTAACTGTGACAAGGTAAGCCATGACAAAACACTACTGAAATATTCCAACTCTTGCACATCAGCGAAAGAAATTCAAAATGAACTTTGAAAAATCAAGAAAATGTAACTGTGATAAGGTGAACTACATCATAACACTACTGAAATATTCCAACTCTTGTATTTCAATGAAAGGAATTGAAAATGAACTTTGAAAAATTAAGAGAATGTAACTGTGACTAGGTAAACCACGACAAAACACTATTGAAATATTGCATTTCATCGAAAGAAATCCAAAATAAACTTAAGTGTGAATGTAAGTGTGACAAGGTAAACCATGACAAAACCCTATTGAAATATTCCAACTCTTTTATTTCATCGAAAGAAATTCAAAATGGACTTTGAAAAATTAAGAGAATGTAACTGTGACAAGGTAAACCACGACAAAACACTACTGAAATATTCCAGCTCTTGCATTTCAAGGATATAAATTCAAAATGAACTTTGAAAAATCAAGAGAATGTAACTGTGACAAGGTAAACCACAACCAAACACTACTGAAATATTCCAACTCTTGCATTTCACAGAAATAAATCCAAAATAAACTTTGAAAAATCAAGAGAATTTAACTGTGACAAGGTAATCCACGACAAAACACTACTGAAATATTCCAGCTCTTGCATTTCAACGAAAGAAATCCGAAATGAAATTTAAAAAATCAAGATACTATAACTTTGACATGGTAAACCACGACAAAACACTAATGAAATAATTCAACTCTTGCATTTCAATTAAAAAAATTAAAAATGAACTTTGAAAAATCAAGAGAATGTAACTGAGAAGATAAACCACGACAAAACACTACTGAAATATTCCAACTCTTGCATTTCAATGAAAGAAATTCAAATGAACTTTGAAAAATCAAGAGAATGTAACTGTGACATGGTAAACCATGACAAAACACTAATGAAATATTTCAACTCTTGCATGTCAATGAAAGAAATTCAAAATGAACTTTGAAAAATCCAGAGAATTTTACTGTGACAAGGTAAACCATATCAAAACACTACTGAAAAATTCCAACTCTTGCATTTCACCGAAAGAAATTCAAAATGAAATTTGAAAACTCAAGAAAATGTAACTTTGACAAGGTAAACCACAACAAAACACTACTGAAATATTCCAACCCTTGCATTTCAAATATGGAAATTCAAAATGAACTTTGAAAAATTAAGAGAATGTAACTGTGACATGGTAAACCACGACAAAACACTTCTGAAATAATCCAACTCTTACATTTCACTTAAAGAAATACAAAATAAACTTTCAAAAATCAAGAGAATGTAACTGTGAGAAGGTAAACCACTACAAAATACTACTAAAATATTCCAACTCTTGCATTCCATTGAAAGAAATTCAAATGAACTTTGAAAAATTAAGAAAATGAAAGTGTGACAGGGTAAAGCACGAAAAAACAATACTGAATTATTCCAACTCTTGCATTTCAACGAAAGAAATCCAAAATGAAGTTTGAAAACTCAAGAGAATTTAACTGTGACAAGGTAAACCACGATAAAACACTACTGAAATATTCCAACTCTTGCATTTCAATGAAAGAAATTCAAAATGAACTTTGAAAAATCATGATAATGTAGCTGTGACATGGTAAGTCACAACAAAACACTACTGAATTATTCCGACTCTTGCATTTCAACGAAAAAAATTCAAAATGAACATTGAAAAATCAAGAGATAGTTACTGTGATATGTTAAACCACGACAAAGCGCTAATGAAATATATTCCAACTCTTGCATGTCAATGAAAGAAATTCAAAATTAAATTTGAAAAATCCAGAGAATGTTACTGTGATAAGGTAACACATATCAAAATACTACTGAAAATTTCCAACTCTTGCATTTCACCGAAAGAAATTCAAAATTAAATTTGAAAACTCAAGAAAATGTATCTTTGACAAGGTAAACCACAACAAAACACTACTGAAATATTCCAACTCTTGCATTTCAACGAAGGAAATTTAAAATGAACCTTGAAAAATTAAGAGAATGTAACTGTGACATGGTAAACCACGACAAAACACTACTGAAATATTCCAACTCTTGCGTTTCAAATAAAGAAATTCAAAATGAGTTTTCAAAAATCAAGATAAAGTAACTGTGATAAGATAAACCATTACAAAATACTAGTGAAATATTCCAACTCTTTCATTCCATTTAAAAAAATTAAAATTTAATTTTAAAAATTAAGAGGATGTAAGTTTGAGAAGTTCACGCACAACAAAACAATACTGAATTATTCCAACTCTGGCATTTCAAAGAAAGAAATACTAAATTAAGATTGAAAAATCAAGAGAATTTAACTGTGACAAGGTAAACCATGATAAAACACTAATGAAATATTTCAACTCTTGCAATTAAATAAAAGAAATACAAAATGAACTTTGAAAAATAAAGAGAATGTAACTGTGACAAGGTAAACAACATCAAAATACTACTGAAAATTTCCAACTCTTTCATTTCAACGAAAGAAATTCAAAATGAACTTTGAAGAATCAAGAGAATGTAGCTCTGAAAAGGTAAAGCACAACAAAACACTACTGAAATATGCTAACTCCAGCATTTCAATGAAAGAAATCCAAAATGAACTTTTAAAAATCAAAAGAATATAAGTTTGAAAAGGTAAACTAAGACAATACACTACTTAAATATTCCAACTATTGCATTTCAACGAAACAAATTCAAAATGAACTTTGGAAAATTAAGAGAATGTAACTGTGACATGGTAAACCACGACAAAACACTACTGAAATATTCCAACTCTTGCGTTTCAATTAAAGAAATTCAAATGAACTTTGAAAAATTAAGAGAATGTAACTGTGACAAGGTAAACGACAACAAAACACTACTAAAATATTCCGACTCTTGCATTTCAAGGAATGAAATTCAATATGAACTTTGAAAAATCAAGAAAATGTAACTGCAACAAGGTAAACTATAACAAAACACAACTGAAATATTCCAACTCTTGCATTTCAATGTAAGAAATCCGCAATGAACTTTGAAAATCAAGAGAATGTAACTGCGACAGGGTAAACTATGACAAACCACTACTGAAATAATCCATCTCTTGCATTTCAATGAAAGAAATCCACAATAAACTTTGAAAATCAAGAGAATGTAGCGGTGACCAGGTAAAGCACGACAAAACACTACTGAAATATTCCAACTCTTGCATTTCAATGAAAGAAATCCAAATGAACTTTGAAAAATTAAGAGAATGTAACTGTGACAAGGTAAACCACAACAAAACACTACTAAAATATTCCAACTCTTGCATTTCAAAGAAATAAACTCAAAATGAACTTTGAAAAATCAAGAAAATGTAACTGCAACAAGGTAAACTATAACAAAACACATCTGAAATATTCCAACTCTTGCATTTCAATGAAAGAAATTCAAAATGAACTTTGAAAAATCAAGAGAATGTTACTGCAACAAGGTAAACTATAACAAAACACTACTGAAATATTCCATCTCTTGCATTTCAATGAAAGAAATCCACAATAAACTTTGAAAATCAAGAGAAAGTAACTGTGACCAGGTAAAGCACGACAAAACACTACTGAAATATTCCAAGTCTTGCATTTCAATGAAAGAAATCCACAATGAACTTTGAAAATCAAGAGAATGTAACTGCGACAAGGTAAACCATGACAAACCACTACAGAAATAATCCATCTCTTGCATTTCAATGAAAGAAATCCACAATAAACTTCGAAAATCAAGAGAATGTAACTGTGACAAGGTAAACCGCAACAAAACACTACTGAAATATTCCAACTCTTGCATTTCAAACGATAGAAATTCAAAATGAACTTTGAAAAATTAAGAGAATGTAACTGTGACAAGGTAAATCCTGACAAAACACTACTGAAATAATCCAACTCGTGCATTTCAACGAAAGAAATTCAAAAAGAACTTTGAAAAATCAAGAAAATGTAACTGTGACAAGGTAAACCACAACAAAACACTACTGAAATATTCCAACTCTTGCATTTCAATAATTGAAATTCAAAATTAAATTTGAAAAATTAAGAGAATGTAACTGTGTTTAGCTAAACCGCAACAAAACACTACCGAAATATTCCAACTCTTGCATTTCAACGAAAGTAATCCAAAATGAGGTTGGAAAAATCAAGAGAATGTAACTGTGAAATGGTAAATCATGACAAAACACTCCTGAAATAACCCCAACTCTTGCATTTCAATGAAAGAAATTCAAATGAACTTTGAAAAATCGAGAGAATGTAACTGTATCATGGTAAACCACGACAAAACACTACTGAAATATTCCAACTCTTGTTTTTCAACGAAAGAAATTCAAATGAACTTTGAAAAATTAAGAGAATGTAAGTGCGACATGGTAAACCACGACAATACACTACTGAAATAATCCAACTCTTGCATTTGAAGGAAAGAAATTCAAATGAACTTAAAGAAATTCAGAAGATGTAAGTTAGACAAGACAAAATACAACCAGACGCTACTGAAATATTCAAACTCATGCAATTTAACTAAAGTAATCCAAAATGAACTCTAAAAAATCAACAGTATGTAGCTGTGACATGATAAGTCACAGTAATACACTTTTGACATATTCAGACTGTTTTATTCCGATAAAAGAAATCAAAATGAACTTTGAAAAATCAAGAGAATGTAACTGTGACACGATAAACCACAAGAAAACACTACTGAAATATTCCAACTCTTGCATTTCAACTAAGGAAATTAAAAATGAACTTTGAAAAATCACGAAAATGTAACTGCGACAAGGTAAACCACAACGAAAAACTTCTGAAATAATCCAACTCTAACATTTCAACTAAAAAATTCGAAAATGAACTTTGAAAAATTAAAAGAATGTAACTGTGAAATGGTAAATCATGACTATACACTACTGAAATAATCCAACTCTTGCATTTCAATGAAAGAAATTCAAAAGAACTTTGAAAAATCGAGAGAATGTAACTGCGACAAGGTAAACCTTGACAAAACACTACTGAAATAATCCATCTCTTGCATTTCAATGAAAGAAATCCACAATAAACTTTAAAAATCAAGAGAATGTAACTGTGACAAGGTAAACCACGACAAAACACTACTGAAATAAACCAACTCTTGCATTTCAATGAAAGAAATTCAAAATGAACTTTGAAAAATCAAGAGAATGTAACTGTGACAAGGTAAATCATGACAAAACAATACTGAAATAATCCAACTCTTGAATTTAAACGAAAGAAATCGAAAATGAACATTGAAAAATCAAGAGAATGTTAATGTGAAATGGTAAATCATGACAAAACACTACTTAAATAACCCAACTCTTGCATTTAAACGAAAGAAATCGAAAATGAACTTTGAAAAATCCAGAGAATGTAGCTGTGACAAGGTAAACCACGATAAAACACTATTGAAATAATCCAACTCTTGCATTTCAATGAAAAAAATCAAAATGAACTTTGAAAAATCAAGAGAATGTAACTGTGACACGATAAACCACAACAAAACACTACTGAAATATTCCAACTCTTGCAATTCAACGAAAGAAATTCAAAATGAACTTGGAAAAATAAAGAAAATGTAACTGTGACAAGGTAAACCATATCAAAACACTACTGAAATATTCCAACTCTTGCATTTCACCGAAAGAAATTCAAAATGAAATTTGAAAAATCACGAAAATGTAACTGTGACAAGGTAAACCACAACAAAACACTACTGAAATATTCCAACTCTTGCATTTCAAGGAAAGAAATCCGAAATAAACTTTGAAAAATTAAGAGAATGTAACTGTGACAAGGTAAACCACGACAAAACACTACTGAAATATTCCAACTCTTGCATTTCAATGATAGAAATTCAAAGTGAACTTTGGAAAATCAAGAGAATGTAACTGTGACATGGTAAACCACGACAAAACACTACTGAAATATTCCAACTCTTGCGTTTCAATTAAAGAAATTCA
Source organism: Artemia sp. Qi Xiang Cuo (assembly GCF_049724085.1). Lineage (NCBI taxonomy): Eukaryota > Metazoa > Arthropoda > Branchiopoda > Anostraca > Artemiidae > Artemia > Artemia sp. Qi Xiang Cuo. The sequence continues at coordinate 90,122,132 of NC_142797.1, forward strand.
AATGAACTTTGAAAAATTAAGAGAATGTAACTGTGACAAGGTAAACCACAACAAAACACTACTGAAATATTCCGACTCTTGCATTTCAAGGAATGAAATTCAATATGAACTTTGAAAAATCAAGAAAATGTAACTGCAACAAGGTAAACTATAACAAAACACTACTGAAATAATCCAACTCTTGCATTTCAAAGAAAGAAATCCACAATAAACTTTGAAAATCAAGAGAATGTAACTGCAACAAGGTAAACCATGACAAAACCACTACTGAAATAATCCATCTCTTGCATTTCAATGAAAGAAATCCACAATAAACTTTGAAAATCAAGAGAAAGTAACTGTGACCAGGTAAACCACGACAAAACACTACTGAAATATTCCAACTCTTGCATTTCAATTAAAGAAATTCAAATGAACTTTGAAAAATTAAGAGAATGTAACTGTGACAAGGTAAACCACAACAAAACACTACTAAAATATTCCAACTCTTGCATTTCAATGAATTAAATTCAATATGAACTTTGAAGAATCAAGAAAATGTAACTGCAACTAAGTAAACTATAACAAAACACTTCTGAAATATTCCAACTCTTGCATTTCAAAGAAAGAAATCCACAAGAAACTTTGAGAATCAAGAGAAAGTAACTGTGACCGGGTAAACCATGACAAACCACTACTGAAATAATCCATCTCTTGCATTTCAATGAAAGAAATCCACAATAAACTTTGAAAATCAAGAGAAAGTAACTGTGACCAGGACAAGTTGTGTGGGTTGCATCTTGTACATGGTACTGCTGGTCTCCTGAGTCATTTAGAGCTTCTATTCCAAATTATCTTTAATTCTGGTCTCGTTCCCGACGTTTTTGGTACTGGAGTAATTACACCTATTTTGAAAAAAGTGAAAAATCCGTTTGAATGCGTATCTTACCGCCCTATAACTGTTTCGCCGGTTTTATGTAAGCTTATGGAATTGCTAGTTATTGATCATATTGCTTTTCAATGTTCTACCCCCGATAATCAGTTCGGATTTAAAAAAGGTGTTGGTCGCGAGCACGTCCATTATATTCTTGCTAACATATTAATAGAAGCTGATGAACTGAATGAATCCCTTATTCTAGCGAGTCATGATGTTAGACGTGCTTTTGATTCTGGGATACATCCCCAGTTATTAGTGTCTGCTCATAAACGTGGTGTGGACCGATCGGTTATTTTGCCTTTTCGGGATATGTATAAGAAGCTTCGAGTCCAAGTTAAAGTCCCGTCTCCTAACGGGCCGATTGTATTACCAAAAGCTATTCCGGTTAGAAAGGGCATTAGGCAGGGTGCAATTTCGTCACCCCGGTTGTATAATAATAGTGTTCTCGAGGCCCAAAAGTTAGTGCAAATGAGCTGCATTTTCCGAGGTTTGGATGTAACATTACTTAATTACGCAGATGATATTTTTAATTTAAGTAGATGTTTGTCTCGTATTGAAGAAAATTTTCAGATTCTAGATGATGCTTATAGAGAGATAGGCCTATCTTTTAATGCAAGTAAAAGCGAGATTGTTGCTTTCAATAGGAGAAATGCAGATTGTATAGATCTTGCTGTCAAATTTGGTGCTCAAGAGGTTCCACTGTCTGACTCCATAATGTACTTAGGAATGCCTATAGGTCATAACATGGCATCTACACGTGCTCGCCAAATAAGTAATTTCGCAGAAAAGGCACGTAAGGCTTACGGGGCGCTATCTTCAACTAAAGCGAAATATAATCGACAAATTCGAGCTAGGCTATATAATGCACTGGTGATCCCACACTTTCTGGCTTTATCACCGTTTTGGCATATATTTAGTGTTAGTGATAAAAGAAACCTTCGATCACTTTTTTACAAATATGCAAAATTTCTTTTAAATACCCCACCGTGGGTTAAAAATTCCAAGATGTCTGCAAGGTTCGGTATCACAGATCCGATTGCTGCTGTGACGAAACGTCGTTCTGAATTTTTGGGGTCGCTTGGGCCTAGTAGTCTGGCAATTGCAATTCGTCCTTAGTGAGTTTTTGTAATAATGTTTTTATTTATTGGCGGTGTTTCGTAACGTTTGTTTTTTTTTTTGCAGTTAAGTGTTTTTTTTTTTTTTTTTTCTTCTTCTTTATACTCCATTCGTGCCATTTGTTGTTTTTTATAGATTGGGTGAATAAAATTATCTATCTATCTATCTAAAGCACGACAAAACACTACTGAAATATTCCAAGTCTTGCATTTCAATGAAAGAAATCCACAATGAACTTTGAAAATCAAGAGAATGTAACTGCGACAAGGTAAACCATGACAAACCACTACAGAAATAATCCATCTCTTACATTTCAATGAAAGAAATCCACTATAAACTTCGAAAATCAAGAGAATGTAACTGTGACAAGGTAAACCGCAACAAAACACTACTGAAATATTCCAACTCTTGCATTTCAACGATAGAAATTCAAAATGAAATTTGAAAAATTAAGAGAATATAGCTGTGACAAGGTAAATCCTTACAAAACACTACTGAAATAATCCAACTCGTTCATTTCAACTAAAGAAATCCAAAAAGAACTTTGAAAAATCAAGAAAATGTAACTGTGACAAGGTAAACCACAACAAAACACTTCTGAAATATTCCAACTCTTGCATTTCAATTATAGAAATTTAAAATGAACTTTGAAAAATTAAGAGAATGTTGCTGTGTTAAGGTAAACCACAACAAAACACTACTGAAATATTCCAACTCTTGCATTTCAACGATAGAAATTCAAAATGAACTTTGAAAAATCAAGAGAATGTAACTGTGAAATGGTAAATCATGACAAAACACTCCTGAAATAACCCCAACTCTTGCATTTCAATGAAAGAAATTAAAAAGAACTTTGAAAAATCTAGAGAATGTAACTGTATCATTGTAAACCACGACAAAACACTACTGAAATATTCCAACTCTTGTTTTTCAACGAAAGAAATTCAAATGAACTTTGAAAAATTAAGAGAATGTAAGTGCGACATGGTAAACCACGACAATACACTACTGAAATAATCCAACTCTTGCATTTCAATGAAAGAAATCCACAATGAACTTTGAAAAATTAAGAAAATCTAACTGTGACAGGGTAAACCACGACAAAACACTACTGAATTATTCCAACTCTTGCATTTCAACGAAAGAAATCCAAAATGAACTTTGAAAAATCAAGAGAATGTAGCTGTGACAAGGTAAACCTCGATAAAACACTACTGAAATAATCCAACTCTTGCATTTCAATGAAAAAATCAAAAGGAACTTTGAAAAATCAAGAGAATGTAACTGTGACACGATAAACCACAACAAAACACTACTGAAATATTCCAACTCTTGCATTTCAACGAAGGAAATTAAAAATGAACTTTGAAAAATCACGAGAATGTAACTGCGACAAGGTAAACCACAACGAAAAACTTCTGAAATAATCCAACTCTTACATTTCAACGAAAAAATTTGAAAATGAACTTTTGAAAAAAAAATTGAAAAATCAAAAGAATGTAACTGTGAAATGGTAAATCATGACAAAACACTACTGAAATAATCCAACTCTTGCATTTCAATGAAAGAAATTCAAAAGAACTGAAAAATCGAGAGAATGTAACTGCGACAAGGTAAACCTTGACAAAACACTATTGAAATAATCCATCTCTTGCATTTCAATGAAAGAAATCCACAATGAACTTTAAAAATCAAGAGAATTTAACTGTGGTAACATGGTAAACATGGTAAACCACAAAAAAACACTACTGAAATATTCCAACTATTGCATTTTAATGAAAGAAATCCACAATGAACTTTTAAAAATTAAGAGAATGTAACTGTGGCAAGGTAAACCATGAAAAAACACTACTGAAATACTCCAACTCTTTAATTTCAATGAAAAAAGTCGAAAATGAAATTTTAAAAATTATGAGAATGTAAATGGGAAAAGGTAAATCATGACAAAACACTACTTAAATAACCCAACTCTTGCATTTAAACGAAAGAAATCCAAAATGAACTTTGAAAAATCCAGAGAATGTAGCTGTGACATGTTAAACCACAATAAAACACTACTTAAAAAATCCAACTCTTGCATTTCAATGAAAAAAATCAAAATTAAATTTGAAAAATAAAGAGAATGTAACTGTGACACGATAAACCACAACAAAACACTACTGAAATATTCCAACTCTTGCATTTCAACGAAAGAAATTCAAAATGAACTTTTAAAAATCAAGAGAATGTAACTGCGACATGGTAAAACACGACGAAACACTACTGAAATAATCCAACTCTAACGTTTCAACGAAAAAATTTGAAAATGAATTATGAAAAATTAAAAGAATGAAACTGCGACAAGGTAAACCACGTCAACACACTACTGAAATAATCCAACTCTTGCATTTCAATTAAAGAAATTAAAAAGAACTTTGAGAAATCGAGAGACTGAAATAATCCAACTCTTGCATTTCAATGAAAAAAAATCAAAATGAACTTTAAAAAATCAAGGGAATGTAACTGTGACACGGTAAACCACGACAAAACACTACTGAAATATTCCAACTCTTGTATTTAAACGAAAGAAATTCAGAATGAACTTTTAAAAGTCACGAGAGTGTAACTGTGACAAGGTAGACCACGACAAAACACTACTGAAATGTTCCAACTCACGCATTTCAATGAAATAAATTCAAAATGAAGTTTAAAAAATCAAGAAAATGTAACTCTGACAAGGTAAACCTTAACAAAACACTACTGAAATATTCCAACTCTTGCATTTCAACGAAAGAAATTCATAATGAACTTTTAAAAATCAAGAGAATGAAAGTGTGACAGTGTAAACCTCGACAAAAAACTACAGAATTATTCCAACTCTTGCATTTCAATGAAAGAAATTCAAAATGAACTTTTAAATATCAAGAGAATGAAAGTGTGACAAGGTAAACCATAACAAAACATTAATGAAATATTACAACTCTTGCATTTCAACGAAAAAAATCAAAATGAACTTCGAAAAATAGTGAGAATGCAACTCTGACGCGATTAACCACAACAAAACACTACTGAAATATTCCAACTCTTGTATTTCAACGAAAGAAATTCAAAATGAACTTTGAAAAATTAAGAGAATGTAACTGCGACATGGTAAACCACGATAAAACACTACTGAAATATTCCAACTCATGCATTTCAATCAAAGAAATTCAAAATGAACTTTGAAAAATCAAGGGAATGAAAGTGTGACAGGATAAACCACGATAAAACACTACTGAATTATTCCAACTCTCTCATTTCAACGAAAGAAATAGAAAAAGAACTTTGAAAAATTAAGTAAATGTAACCGCGACAAGGTAAACTACAACAAAACACTACTGATACATTCCAACTCTTGTATTTCAACGAATGAAATTCAAAATGAACGTTGAAAAATTAAGAGAATGTAACTGTGACAAGGTAAATCACGATAAAACACTACTGAAATATTCCAACTCTTGCATTTCAATGAAATAAATTCAAAATGAACTTTGAAAAATCAAGAGAATGAAAGTGTGAAAGGGTAAACCACGACAAAACACTACTGAATTATTCCAATTCTTGCATTTCATCGAGAGAAATCCAAAATGAATTTTGAAAAATCAAGAAAATGTAACTGCGACAAGGTAAAGGTAAAGAAATTCAAAATGAACTTTGAAAAATCATGAGAATGTAACTGTGACAAGGTAAACCACGACAAAACACAACTGAAATACTCCAACTCATTCATTCCAATGAAAGAAATTCAAAAGAAACTTTGAAAAATCAAGAGAATGAAAGTGAGACAAGTTAAACCTCGAAAAAACACTATTGAATTACTCTTAGTCTTACACTTCAATGAAAGAAATACAAAAATGAACTGTGGAAACTCAAGAGAATGTGACTGCTACAAGGTGAACTACAACAAAGCACAAATGAAATATTCCAACTCTTGTATTTCAATGAAAGAAATCCACAATGAGCGTTGAAAATCAAGTGAATGTAACTGTGACACGATAAACCACAACAAAACACTACTGAAATATTCCAACTCTTGCATTTCAACGAAAGAAATTCAAAATGAACTTTGAAAAATCACGAGAATGTAAAATGACAGGATAAACCACAACAAAACACTACTGAAATATTCCAACTCTTGCATTTCAACGAAAGAAATTCAAAATGAACTTTGAAAAATCAAAAGAATGTAACTATGACATGGTAAACCATGACAGAACACTAAGGTTGTGAGGGGGAGTCAAAAGTTGGGGGGGTGGGGCCCTTTTGGGTCCCAAACTGCGCAAATTAAAAAATATGAAGACAGGGGGCTCTTGGGTCTTTGGGGGGCGAGGGGCCGTTGGGGAGCCGAGGGGGCCTTTGGAGACCGGGGGGTTCCTTGGGGGTTGGGGTAGGGGTATCGGAGCCCTTTGGGGTTGGGGTAGGGGACCTCACGACACTGTTCAAATGGAACTTGTGTATTATAACGACCACAGAGTTTCACCCTCAAATCCTCTTCTAAATCCTCTTCTAAAATCCTCTTTTAAAATGTCTCTAACTGTTTCGCCGAAATAATTCCCTAAAATGTCTAAAACGGTTTCGCCCAAATAACCCCTAAACGTAATTTATGCGTGTTCCTTTTGTTTTTGGCATCCCTGCGCTGTCACATTTGAAATTACTAAGAAACTCTTTCCCGCGTTAATCTCTTCATCTCTAAGATCAAAACATTCGCCCAAAACAATTCCCTTTCATGACAAATCAATCAACCTTGACATCACCTGTCAGACATTAATAAACTTCACCCGGAAACAATTTGATCAACCTTGACATCACCTGTCAGACATTAATAAACTTTGCCCGGAAACAATTTGATTAACCTTGACATCGTCTGTCAGACATTAATAAAATTCCCCGGAAACAATTCTCTTGGACGAGCTCCAAAGACATTAATAAACTTCGCCCGGAGACATTTCTCGGAAACGCATTCTCCCTGGGGATTCCATGCCCATATTTGGTGCCCCGTCATGACTGACAGCACAGGTGTTCTCCCTAGGGACTCTATGCCCAAATATGGACTCCCGTCGGCATTAAACTAAATTTTAGATGGCAGCAGGGGTGAGGGATCGGACCTTTAGATAGGTATCTACTATAATTATGTCTTTGAGCATTACTTAACCCCCCAAAATCCCCGGGGGGTAGGGCTGCAAGTTTCGAACTTTTCTCATTGTTTACATATAGTATTGGTTATTGGTAAGTTTATAAACGTTTTCTAGGGGAATTTTTCTGGTTGGGGGGGGGGGAGTCACGTGGAATGATCTTTTTTTTTAGTGATGTTTTCCCGGACGAGCAGAATGTTTCATAGAGGGGGAGCCGAATATGCAAGCTTTGTTTAAAAATAACCAGAAATTAATTAAAAAAAACAGGTTGTTCAACTGAAAATTAAGAAACACATTAAAACCTAAAACAAACATAAATTATTCCGTAAATGAGGGAGATTTCCCCCTCGCCAATATCTCGCTTCTTATGCTCAAGTTTTCTTGTACTTTAAAAGAGCTATTTACTACAATTAAATGGCCTTCGTGATTAAGGAGTCATTTCTAAGGAATTACGAAAATACTTGAACTTTAGAGTAAAGAGTGAGGTATTGACAAGGGGCGAATTCCTTCATATTCTCTTTGTTTTAAATTTTAATGTTATTCTTTACTTTCAACTGACAAAACTTGCTTCTTTTATTTAATCTTGAGAGAGAATGAGGGTTGTCAGCCCTAATAGTAGTGAAGGGGTGCCAGTTTTGATGGAATGCCCTGCCTTTTACCATTGGATTTAAAAGTCATGCCCTGTTACGTCACGACATCCATGGCAAGATTTCGAGTGCATGCCCTGTTTTTGTGACTAGGTGACACAATTTTGTTTTAGTATTTCCATATGATTAATCTAACTTCTCGAGTGTGGTTGGGGTATTTAAAAAGTACCAATAATAGGAAATTAACATGGGAACTTGGATAAGTGGAGCTACAAATGCCTCAAGCCATCGCACCGGCGTAATGCGGTACCTGTTTCCATGTGTTCTATTAAAGGGAACACAGCTGGCAAGATTCCCAAGACACACCCTCACATTTTAAAGGGCCAGATAAGGAATTAACAGGGGATTTTAAAGGGCCAGATATGAAATTAGCATAGGATTTTAAATTGCCAAACAGGGAAATTGACATGTGATTTCTGGGACTCAGATGATTGGAATTACTAGTCTCTCATGTCAACGCGCCAGTAAAATTCAGTCAGCTGGCGAAATTCCCGTGACAACCCCTGTATCCATGTGTAATATGGATGACGCAATTTTTGTGTAGCCTTGCGTCAGGACCCCTGAGGTTATCTCCGCTTGTAACTTAATGACAGCGCACACCTTACGCAGTGACGGCGCACCTCTTACGTAATGACAGTGCGCATCTTACGTAAAGGCAGCGCACTCATCACTGTCAAATAATACTTTTTTGAGATTCTATGTTTCACCGAAACGTTTAAAGCGTTTTTTTTCTTTAGTTACTGTACTCGCTAGGACTCTAAAGGTCAATTTCCTTCCGATGGAAAAGCGCCTTAATCGACAGGACTAACTTGCTATTCCCGGTATTTTGTCCTGGTCATTACTTTCTAGAAATAACATATGAGATTACCGTGACGTCACAAGACGCACCTCTGTCTCTTCCATGACACACCTGGTAGGATTCCCAACGCATGCCATGTTTTTTATGCACCTGCTATAATTGGCATGAACAAGGAGAATATTTATTTCCAAAAATTATTGCTCTTAGTTTATTTTTAGCGATAAAAGACGGAAGGGATACATTTGCATACATTACTTATGATTTCTATTAATTCTTCCAGATTTCTATGCATTGGCTATGATTTTTATGAATTCGTAAGAATTTCTAATCATTAGTCAGGATATTCTAGAGATTGGTCTATCGAACTTTTAATTCTTCTCTTCTTGGAAAAATTCAGAAGAGAACTTGAACTTTTTTCTTTGAAAAATTCAGAACTTATGTGTAACTTTAGCTAACTACATTTAGCTAACTACATTTAAGTTGGGTTCATTTAGCTTAGTTACCATGACCGCTCATGCTAGCCTAAGCTAATTGAACCTAACTTAAACGTAGTTAACTAAGAGACAATTTCGAAGAGAAAATTTGTTAGTGTTAAGAAAAATTTACAACTTCTAAGGAAAAAAAACGTGTTACCATTAACAAAAAAACTTATTACTTTAAGAGAAATTTCTCACCTTTGACAGAAAACTTGCTACTATTAGAAAAAATTTGATACTATTAAGAAGACCTGTTACTTCTAAGAAAAATTATTACTAGTAAGAATAACATGGTACTTTTAAGAAAAATTTTGTTAGCATTAATTAAAACTTTATTAGTATTAAGAAAAACTTGTCAATTCTAAGAAAAAATTTGTTAGTATTAAGGAAAACTTGCTACTTCTAGGAAAAACGTCTCGGTTACAGAATATAAGTTTTAGTCTTCATTAACCTCCACAAAACGCGATTATGGCTTAATATCAAGAAATATTAAAGCCTAGAAAGGCAGTGTGTTCCAGGAAAAATTATAAGATGCTTATCTACGAAACAAGGTCATCCCTAGAACCCTCAACCAAACCATAGAAATCAAGTGTAGAAATCATTGTCAACCTCCAAACAATCATTACCAATACAAAGAAACCCTGAAAAAGTCATAAAAAATCAAGAGCAAACAGTAAAAACCAGGCGTAACCCTAGTAATCAAGACCACCGTAGGAATCAAGGGCAAACTGTAGAAATCAAGGTAAAGCTCTAAGAAAATCTTAACTAATACATAAAAAACCCCTACAAATTGATAAAAATCATAGCTCTTACATAGAAATCTGGAAAAATTAATAGAAATAATAAGTGTTGTATTAAAATCCTAACAAATGTGTAAGAAGCCGGATCAAACCAAATAAGTCAGACCAAACCAGAGACATCAAGACAAAACTGTAGAAAAGATAACCTCCTACTATTACTACTCCGGACAAATTCATGGAAAATCAAGACCAAACCGTAGAAGTCAGGCCAGATCCTAGAAATCCAAACCAAACCATAGAAATCAGGACCAAACTGTAGAAATCAATAGCAAACTTTAAAATTAAGGGAAATCAGAGAATATCCTGATTAACACATAAAAATCCTTACGAATTCATAAAAATCATAACGAATGCCTAGTTATCTGGAAGAATTAATACAAATTATAAGTGTTGTACGGAAATCCTCACAAATTTGCAAAAAATTCAGGATCAACCCAAAAGAATCTAGACCAAACCAGAGACATCAATAGAAAACTGTAGAAAACATAACCAGTCCACAGAAATCTAGAAAAATTCTCAGCCAAGAGATCATACCAGAGATCATAATCAATGTAAGAAATTCAGGAGGAATTCATACAAATCGTACCCAACACTTAGAGATCGAGACAAATTCATAAAAATTGAGACCAAATTGTAGAAATCAGGCCTGATCCTAAAAATCCAGACCAAACCTAATAAATCAGAACTAAACCGTATAAATCAATAGCCAACTCTCTAAATAATCCTGACTAATAGATCTAAATCCTTACGAATTCAAAAAAATCATAGCCAATACATAGAAATCTAGAAGAATTAATAGAAATCATAAGTATTGTATGGAAATTCTCACAAATTTTCAAAAAACCAGGATCAACTCAAAGAATCCAGACAAAGCCAGAGACATCAAGACAAAACTGTAAAAAACATAATCGGTCCGTAGGAATCCAGAAAAATCCCCTAAAAATCATAATCAATACAAAAAAATTCAGGAAGAATTTATAGAAATCGTGAGTAATGCTTAGAAAACCAGACAAATTAATAAAAATCAGGGGCATCCCTAGAAATCCAGACCAAACCAAAGATATCAAAACCAAACCCTAGAAAACAAGACGAAACTGTAGAAATCAGGTCCGATCCAAGAAATCCAGAACAAACCATAGAAATCAGGACCAAACCGTAGAAATCAATAGTAAACTTTAAAAATTAAGGCTAATCTCAAAAAATTTTTGACAAATACATAGATCTCCATACGAATTCATAAAAATCATAGCCAACACACAGAAATCTGGAACAGTTATTAGAAATCATAAGTGTTGTATGGGAATCCTCCAAATTTGTAAGAAATCAGGATCAACCCTAAGAATCCAGACCAAACCGGAGATATGAAGACAAAACTGTAGAAAACATAATTGGTCCTTAGAAATCTAGAAAAATCCCATAGAATTCATAATCAATGCAAAAAATCAGGAGGAATTTATAGAAATTGTAAGTAATGTTTATAAATCCAGACGAATTCATAAAAATCAGGGACACCCCTAGAAATCAAGACCAAACCATAGAAAGCCATACCAAACCATTGAAATCCAGACCCAACCATAGTTATCCAGACCGAACCCTAGAAAACAAGATCAAATGATAGAAATCGTGACCAATACATATAAAATCCGACAAATTCATAAAAAATCGAGATCTAACTTTAGAAATTAATAGCATCCTCTTGAAATCCGGACGAATTCATAAAAATCGAGACCAAACTGTAGAAATCAGTCTAATCCTAGAAATCTAGACCAAACCGTAGAAATCAGGACCAATTTGTAGAAATCAAGAGCAAACTTTAAAAGTAAGTCCAAACTCTATAAAATACATTCTAAGACCACACTGGGTATACATGACAGATGAAACTCAGAGAGGAAATAAAATAACAAAATGAAAAATAAAATAAAAAAAGGTGAAATAACGAGGATTTTGTCAGCCAGGGGCGAACCATGAAAACGAAAAAATAAGCAAATATTTCGACAGGACCTCCGCCTAGTCGTCCTCATTGCTAACCAAAAAAGAAAGAAAAGAAAAAAGAAACCAGTGAAAATCAAACCTTTCGAAAGTTGCTTGACAACGACGGAACAACAACTAAATAAGAACCAGGTTGGAATCAATGAAAAAGAAATTTACTAAGATGATTGAGTAATAATCTTTTGTTTTGCTATAACTTTAGCTGGTCTACAAATTTGTTCTTCATTTGATGTGCAAATAGGTTCTCTCCAGTTAGACCAGGCGAAAATATTGATTGAGTCCTTCAAAATTAAATTGTTATAAATTGCGCTTAATGAATTATCTCCAGTATCTCTATTTATTGCTAAATTACGGTTTGTGTATTTTTTTTCTCAATTACCTCTTTAAAAGATTGTGGTAAGCCATTTACAGTAGATATTAAGGTTGCCAGTTTAAAAAGAACCAGATTTGTTGGATTTTCAAAATATACAGGGCCAAAGCCGAATCAAAGTTGTCATTTTTATTTTCAAATCTCAGGGACTTATCTATTGAAATTTTGTGCTCATGCAAACGTTCACCTAGCTGCTGATGGGTCCTAGCAATGTAAAATTTCCCACATGAACACTTGATTCTGTAGACACCACTACCCAGTACAGGGTCAGTTTTATTTTTCCCTGAGTTGAGTCAAAAAGCTATTGCATGAAAATTCCGAGATGGTTAATTGATTTGAAAATCTACAGCCATATTTAACCTCCTGTTTCAGAGGTGGCAATGCTGTGTTTGAATCTAAAATGTGTCACTGGCTTGAAACTGGAAGAAAATAATACCAAGAAAAAAAAAATCAGTAAAATTTGGAATTAAGGCATAACTTGTAGTCCCTTTTCACCTTTATTACTTAAAATACATTAAGAACAATCTAGAGTATTATCTAGTATCGTTCTCTAAGAAAGTATAGGTAACAGCAAAGTCTAGAAATAGAGTTTTCTGCTCTCTGCGTTTTGTGTCATCCATGTTACACCCTTACAGTAGAAGACGGCATGATCTCAGAATCCTTCCAGCTGTCCGAATCCACAGAGGTGTATCTTCTGGCGTCATGAGAATGTGTTATTTCTAGAAAGTATTTTTCGATACAGAATACTGGAGAAAGCATTTTAATCTTGTCACTTGAGGCACTGTTCCATTGGAAGGAAATTGATCTTTCGAGTCCTAGAAAGGATAAAGAACTAAAGAAAGAAAAACAAACGAAAAAAAGCGCTTTGAACGTTTCGGCGAAAAAAGAAATGTCGAAAAAGTATTATTTGACAGAGATGTGTGCGCTGCATGTGCGCTATCATTACGCAACATGTGCGCCGTCATTACCTAAGGTATCTGCCGTCATTACATAAGATGTGTGTTGTCATTGCGCAACAACCACCTGTGTGTCGTGTCTAGTTACAAGAGGGGATTCCCCATGGGTTCTCAAAGTCTAGTTTGTCACACACGATTGCGTCATACATATTACAGCTAGTCATGGGAATCCTGGGTGTCTTCAAGAAAACAATATACGTGCCAAAAATGGCTACGAATCGTGGTTTCTATTTATGCTATGACAAAGGAAGGAACTGGGTATCTTCCAGAAATTAAATAGACTCGTATATGGGAGCTTCTATTTATAGAGGGGGGATAATACACAGGAACTGGGCATCTTCCAGAAAAAGAAAAGACGTCTAGACTTGTATATGAGGCTTTTATTTGTAGAGGGAGGATAATACACATGAACTGAGACAACTTCCAGGAAAACAATAGATGCGCCAAAAATGGCTAAAAATTGTGCAAAATGGCCGTTGCTAGGGGAAATATTGGAGCATGTGGAAGCCTAGGGTTCTATGGGAAGCCTTCCAGCCAACCAGTAGAAACAGGTGACCACATTGCAAAGGTGCGAGGGACTAGGAGCTCATCTTATCCGACTTCCCATGTGAATTTTCTATTATTATTACTTGTTAAATATCCCGACAATAACCAACAAAGAGAAAAATTTCAATGAAAAAAAACAACTAACGAGACTGATGCCAGTGGAGAGAAAAGAAAAGACATATGCAAAACAACGCGGATATTTCACCTGTATCACAAACAAGGTGTCTTTAGCACGAAAGACAGATGAAGAACAAGATAAAAAAAACAAGTTAAAACTAAAAAACCAATTTAAACCACAACCAAAACAAAAAATATACATTAGTTTGTTATACAGGCAAAATATTCGCGTTGTTTTGCATTTGTCTTTTCTTTTCTCTCCACTGGCCGCAGTCTCGTTTGTTGTTTTTTTTTCGTTGAGATTTTTCTCTTTGTTTGTTTTTGTCATGGCTGGCCGGTTCGGCTTAAGATCTTTAATCCCGACAATACTCGAAAAGTTAGATTAAGCATATAGAAATACTGAAACAAAATTGCGGCATAACACCTGGAATCACAGGAATCTTTCCAGCCGACCGGTAGAAACAGGGGCTCTCACGGGAATCTTGCCAGGGACGACATGACGTCAGAGGGCTCTCATAGGAATTGGGTGGTGAGTCTCATAGAATGTATTGTGGTATCACTACTACTTCTATGACCATTATTGCAGTATAGTTCTCCCTAGGCACAAAAAAGTAAAAAAAAGGTGCATCTGTGATCTTTCTTCTGGAAAACAAAAAAGCATACTTACACATTTTTTTTTAATTTTTGTTGATAGAAACTTGAAACCTAGAGTCCTCTAGTATGTCAAATTGGAAGGTGCGATTTTAATCAAGACCAAATGTCTTTTTGGGATTGTTTCCATCCAGTTTGAAAAATCAAGAAAAATTTTTTCAGGATTGTAATTTTTGATGGGTAACTTTAAATTTAATAAATTTTATATATTAGGGAATAATGTAAATACTGCATTCCTTTAATAAATTAAATTAGTTTTAGAACTCCCATTCTTAGAGTTTCAATTCCTATAAGCCAGAGTCGATCCTTACTTATATTAATTAAAAAAAACTTTCCGAAAAATAAGTTTTTCAAAGAAAAGTAAAGGCTATTTTAAACTTAAGCTCAGCGGATACAAATACCTTTTGAAATTCAAACTCAAAACGACCAGAAATTACTATTAAAGAATAAATGAAACTCAAAACGAACATAAATTAAATAAACAATCATAGCAAAAAACATACAACAAGTAATAATATAAATGAATTAATAGATGTTAAAGCAAGTAATGCTTAGATTGAATATGAAAATCAAGCTTAAAACGAAAACAAATATTTCGCTATTAAAGTATAAATGAAACTTAAAACGAACAGAAATTAAATAACAATCAATGCGAACAAACATACAATATATATTAATGTAAATAAATAAATAAATCTTAAAACGAGTGAAACTTAAATTGAATATGCAAATCAAGTTTGAATCGAATAAAAATAACTACAAACAAGAGTTTGGGTATCACCTCACTGCAGAAGCCTAAAATCTACTGCGTCATTGGCGCTTTACTGAAAACAATTCTTTCATTAATTAAGATTTTAGGGAATAAATATCAGCATATGTATATTAAATTGACAATGCACATTTTTTTTCAGTAAACTCATTTGAATTTTTTTTTCAGTAAAGAACAAATTATATTCTGGCTTTTAGAAAGCATAAGGGTTTTGAACCCTACTCATATTAATTTATGCTCGTTTTGAGTTTGACTCTAATATTTATTTTAATTTTTGTTCGTTTTGGGTTTCATTTATTTATTGATACTGATTTGGGGTAGTTGTATACCCCTAAATTGACCATGCGGATTCAAAAATACCAATGGCACTTGCTTGCGAGTGGTGGAACACTCCGAAACTTGACATCTTTTTATATTTTGGTGTTTCATGCAAGAGAATGCATGTTCCACAAAGTTTGAGGTGCAGTTTTCCGCTCAAATAGAAATGCCTAGAAGCTATAGAATGTTTTCATAACAAACCAACACGATTAGTTAGAAAAAATTGCAGAGTTAAAAAAAATGGCAAAACTATATGAGTCTTGAACAGTCTTGGAAAGTATATACAAAATCAAATTGAATATATAAGATATATAATGATATATAATGATATTAATTGTTGAAAGATCCATCAGATCAAGATTTTTTTTTTCACTGTAATTTTATTTTAATTTTCAATGCTGTAAGAACTGGAAAATAATAAATTTGTAATATACGTGTAATTTGTTTTCAGTGATGCATCAATGGTGCAGAAGGCTTTAGGTTTTTACAGTTAAAGAAGGGGGCAGTATCCAAATTATTTTTGTAGTGAAGCTATATTTGTCTTGACTAATCTTGAAAAGAAAGTAATAAATTAAACTGAATATTTGATGCATAATGATATTAATTGCTAAAAGCTCATCCGTTCAAAATTTTACTGTAATTTTAATATTTATTTTCAATATTAAGTACGAAATAAAACATTTGTAATATAATTCGTTTTCAGTAAAGCGCCAATGACGCAGTAGGTTCTAGGCTTCTGCAGTGAAGCGATACCCAAACTTTTGTTTGTAGTTATTTTTATTCGATTCAAACTTGATTTGCATATTCAATTTAAGTTTCACTCGTTTTAAGATTTATTTATTCATTTACATTAATATATATTGTATGTTTGTTCGCATTGATTGTTATTTAATTTCTGTTCGTTTTCATTTATACTTTAATAGCAAAATATTTGTTTTCGTTTTAAGCTTGATTTTCATATTCAATCCAGCATTACTCGCTTTAAGATCTATTTAATCATTTATATTATTACTTGTGGTATGTTTTTTCCTATGATTGTTTATTGAATTTCTGTTCGTTTTGAGTTTCATTTATTCTTTAATAGTAATTTCTGGTCGTTTTAAGTTTGAATTTTAAAAGGTATTTTTATCTTCTTAGCTTAAGTTTAAATTGGCATTTACTTTTCTTTGAAAAACTTATTTTTCGGAAATTTTTTTTAATTAATTTTTGTTCGTTTTTGATTGCAAAAATTTTCAATTTTTTATGGCATGGGGGGGGGGGTTCTTACTTTCCGTTTATTCTTGAATTTAAAAAAAGGATCTAGAACTTTCAATTTAAATCGAATGAGGTTTTTTTTAAAAGTCTATACGATTACCTCTTTGATAAAAACCTTATATATGAACAATAGACAGCTTGCATAACTTGTGGACAGCGATTGACAACAATTAATGGATTGAAAAAATAGCTCCAATAAGGGGCTTTAGACCATTTCACTTGCTGACACAAAGGGATCACGACTGTTTGGAATTGACCTTAATAGGATTTTGTGTGCCAAAGTAGTTTTACATCTATCTCAGAGTATGTATTTTAACCTTATAATTGGATAATTATAATAGATTTCCTATGTATTCTTCCCATACAAAACCCCTTCTTATAAGTTATAAACCCCATTTAATAAGTTATGCCCCACGGCATAACTTACAATGCCTACCCCCCGGCCCTGGTGGGCCGTGTCGACACCGGAGTTTTTTGTTAGCAGAACTTTGAACTATTTTAACAAAATGTCTATCTCAAAATTTTCATCTGATGCATTTAGGGTGTGGAGGAGGGGGGGGGCCTAGTCACCCTTCAATCTCTTTTGACTCTTAAAAAGTGAACAAGAACTGTCAGTTTTCAGTCAAATGAGACCTCTCCAAAGTTTATACGAGTATCCCTTCCATAAGAAATAATGGGAAGGATTCGGAGAATTCTTAAATTACAACTCTTGCCTTGAGGGCTGTGGGGGAGTTGTCATCCTCAAAGACCTAATTTCCAGAACTTAAAACTACGTTTAATAAAATAGCTCTGTCTCAAAATTTTGATTTGATGTGTTTGGGGAAAAGGTGGGCGTGAGAGGGGGGTTAGTTACCCTCAAATCACTTTCGACTATTAAAAAGGGCACTAGGCCTTTGAATTTCCAATCGAATGAGCCTTTTTTGAAGTTTCTACGACACCGCCGTTTATAAAAACCTTATATGCCCCCAGGGCATAACTTAAAACCCTTGCCCTGAGGGTTGTGGGGGATTGTCCTCCTCAAAATATATTTTCTATCTGGAAATCAACTATGCTGAACGAAATGGCTATCTCAAAATTTTGATTGGATGTGTTTGGGGGAATGATCGGCGTGGGGGGGGGCTAGTTGCCCTCCAATCACTTTCGAGTATTAAAAAGGGCACTATCCCTTTGATTTGCCAATCGAATGAGCCTTTTTTGAAGTTTCTACGACAACGCCTTCTATAAAAACCTTATATGCCCACAGGTCATACCTTAAAACCCTTGCCCTGAAGGTTGTGGGGGAGTGTCCTCCTCAAAAACATACTTTCTATCTAGAAATCAACTACGTTGAACAAAATGGCTATATCAAAATTTTGATTGGATGTGTTTGGGGAAATGATGGGCGTCGGGAGGGGGGGTTAGTTGCACTCCAATCACTTTCGACTATTAAAAAGGGCACTAGCCCTTTAATTTTCCATCGAATGAGCCTGTTTTGAAGTTTCTACGACAACACCTTCTGTAAAAACCTTATATGCCCTCAGGGCATAATTTAAAACCCTTGCCCTGAGGGTTGTGGTGAAGTGTCCTCCTCAAAATATATTTTCTATCTGGAAATCAACTACGCTGAACAAAATGGCTATCTCAAAATTCTGATTGTATGTGTTTGGGGAAATGATCGGCATGGGGGGGAGGGGGGCCAGTTACACTCCAATCACTTTTGACTATTAAAAAGGGTACTAGCCCTTTAATTTGCAATCAAATGAGCCTGTTTTGAAGTTTCTACGACAACGCCTTCTATAAAAACCTTATATGCCCCCAGGGCATAACTGAAAACCCTTGCCCTGAGGGTTGTGGGAGAGTATCCTCCTCAAAAATATATTTTCTATCTGGAAATAAACTACGATGAACAAAATGGCTATCTCAAAATTTTGATTGGATCTGTTTGGGGGAATGATGAGCGTTGGGGGGGGGGCTAGTTGCCCTCCAATCATTTTCGACTATTAAAAAGGGCACTAGCCCTTTAATTTCCAATCGAATGAGCCTGTTTAGAAGTTTTTACGACAACGCCTTCGATAAAAACCTTATATGCCCCAGGACATAACTTAAAACCCTTGTCCTGAGGATTATGGGGGAGTGTCCTCCTCAAAAATACATTTTCTATTTTAAAATAAACTACGCTAATCAAAATAGCTATCTGAAAAGTTTGATTCTATGTGTTTGGGGAAATGATGGGCATAGAGGGAGGAGGGGGGCTAGTTATACTCCAATCATTTTCGACTATTAAAAAGGGCACTAGCTCTTTAATTTCCGATCGAATGCGCCTGTTTTGAAGTTTCTACGACAACGCATTCTATAAAAACCTTATATGCCCCCAGGGTATAACTTAAAATCCTTGCCCTGAGGGTTGTGGGGGAGTATCCTCCTCAAAATTATATTTTCTATCTGGAAATCAACTACGCTGAACAAAATGGCTATCTCAAAATTTTGATTGGTTGTTCTTGGGGGAAGGAGTTGCGTGGGTGGGAGATAGTTGCCCTTTAATTCTTTTCGACTATTAAAAAGGGCACTAGAACTCTCGATTTCCAATCGAATGAGCCCCCTTTGAAGCTTCTACGACGACCCCTTCCATATGAAGTGCCTCTGGGAAAAAAGTAAATAATAATAAAACATTGGAGCCGTATGGCCTTTACTATAGGCAACAATACAGCGTTGCCTCTGATGAGGAGTTCGTAGAAGAAGGCCCAATAGTTTTGGCTGTACAAAACCTTCCAGTTGGTGGCCCTGTTTTTACTGATCTTATTGCGAAACTAAAAACCAATACAACATCGAAACCTTATTGCCTTTATGGCAATAAAAAGATCCTTTTATATGGAGGCAAAATCAATAAACAGAAAAAATTCTTTTAGTATCTAGAAAGAAATGTATAATCGTGTCAGTTTATAACCCTATATTCCAATTTGCGCTGCAAATGGAAGGATATCAGGGGGTCAGGTTTAATGCTAAGGGGTGGATGAGCGGGGCTGGCTGTGCACAACAAAATGAGGAGTATTTAGAAAAAGACCCAATAAAACATTAAAGTCTTATGGTCTTTATGACCTTTGGTTTTCTATTGTCAAAGACTTAGTAACAGAAAACATTAATTAAATAAAAAACAAAACTAAAATAGCTTTATAAAAGAGGTAACCATTAACAAGCAGTATGTAGTGCTATCCTCCCATTTGCGCAACAAATGGTAGGAGGGGGTGGGGTTTTGTCCATAGGGGTGGCCGGACGGGGCTGGCTGTGCAAAACCTTCTAGCTGGTGGTCCTGTTTTCACTCATATTATTTCACAACTAAAAAAACAATAAAACATCGAAACCTATCTATTAATATATAAATCTATCATATATTTTCTATCTGGAAATCAACTACGCTGAAGAAAATGGCCCAAATAACATCACTTTCGACTGTTAAAAAGGGCACTAGCCCTTTGAATTTCTAATCGAATGAGCCTTTTTTGAAGTTTCCACGACAACGCCTTCTATAAAAACCTTTATACCCCCAGGGCTTAACTTAAAACCCTTGCCCTGAGGGCTGTGGGGGATTGTCCACCTCAAAAATATATTTTCTATCTGGAAATCAACTATGCTGAACGAAATGGCATTCTGAAAATTTTGATTGGATGTGTTTGGGGGAATGATTAGCGTGGGAGGGGCTAGTTGCCCTACAATCACTTTCGACAAATAAAAAGGGCACTAGCCCTTTGAATTTCCAATCAAATGAGCCTTTTTTGAAGTTTATATGACAAAGTCTTATATAAGAACCTTATAAGTACCCAGGACATAACATTGACTCCTTGCCCTGAGGGTTTTGGGGCATTGTCCTCCTCAAAAATGTATTTACTATCTGGAAATCAACTACGCTGAACAAAATGGATATCACAAAATTCTGATTGGATGTGTTGGGGGAAATGATCGGCATGGGGGGAGGGGGGCTAGTTACACTCCAATCACTTTTGACTATTAAAAAGGGTACTAGCCCTTTAATTTGCAATCAAATGAGCCTGTTTTGAAGTTTCTACGACAACGCTTTCTATAAAAACCTTATATGCCCCCAGGGAATAACTGAAAACCCTTGCCCTGAGGGTTGTGGGGGAGTATCCTCCTCAAAAACATATTTTCTATCTGGAAATCAACTCCGCTGAACAAAATGGCTATCCCAAATTTTTGATTGTTTGTGTTGGGGGTAAGGCTGAGCGTGGGGGGGGGCTAGTTGCCCTCCAATAACTTTTAACTATTAAAAAGGGCACTAGCCCTTTAATTTACAATCGAATGAGCCTGTTTAGAAGTTTCTACGACAAAGCTTTCTATAAAAACCTTATATGCCCCAGGGCATAACTTAAAACCCTTGCCCTGAGGGTTTTGGGGGAGTGTCCTCCTCAAAAATATATTTTCTATCTTAAAATCAACTACGCTGAACAAAATGGCTATCTGAAAATTTTTATTTGATGTGTTTGGGGAAATGATGGGCATGTGGGGGGGGGGCGGGGGGCTAGTTGCCCTCCAATCATTTTCGACTATTAAAAAGGGCACTAGCCCTTTAATTTCCAATCGAATGAGCCTGTTTTGAAGTTTCTACGACAACGCCTTCTATAAAAACCTTATATGCCCCAGGGCATAACTTAAAACCCTTGCCCTGAGGGTTGTGGGGGAGTGTCCTCCTCAAAAATATATTTTCTATCTTAAAATAAACTACGCTGAAAAAAATGGCTATCTGAAAATTTTGATTTGATGTGTTTGGGGAAATGATGGGCATGTGGGGGGGGGCGGGGGCTAGTTACACTCCAATCATTTTCGACTATTAAAAAGGGCACTAGCTCTTTAATTTCCAATCGAATGAGCCTGTTTTGAAGTTTTTACGACAACGCCTTCTATAAAAACCTTATATGCCCCCAGGGTATAACATAAAATCCTTGCCCTGAGGGTTGTGGGGGAGTATTCTCCTCAAAATTATATTTTATATCTGGAAATCAACTACGCTGAAAAAAATGGCTATCTCAAATTTTTGTTTGGATGTGTTTGGGGAATGAGGGGGGTGGGGGGAGGGGTAGTTGCCCTCCAATCATTTTCGACTATTCGAAAATGCGATAAAACTATCAATTTCCAATTGAACGAACCCCCTTTGAAGTTTTTACGATGACCTCTTCCATATGAAGTGCCTCTGGGAAAAAAGTAAATAATAATAAAACATTGGAGCCGTATGGCCTTTACTATAGGCAACAATACAGCGTTGCCTCTGATGAGGAGTTCGTAGAAGAAGGCCCAATAGTTTTGGCTGTACAAAACCTTCCAGTTGGTGGCCCTGTTTTTACTGATCTTATTGCGAAACTAAAAACCAATACAACATCGAAACCTTAGCGCCTTTATGGCAATAAAGAGTTCCTCTTATGTGGATGCAAAATCAATAAACAAGGGAAATTATCTTAGTATCTAGAAAGAAATGTATAATCGTTTCTGCTTATAACCCTATATTCCGATTTGCGCGGCACATGGAAGGTTATCAGGGGGTCAGGTTTAATGCTAAGGGGTGGATGAGCGGGGCTGGCTGTGCACAACAAAATGAGGAGTTTTTAGAAAAAGACCCAATAAAACATTAAAGTCTTATGGTCTTTATGACCTTTGGTTTTTTATTGTCAAAGACTTAGTAACAGAAAACATTAATTAAAAAAAAAAACTAAAATAGCTTTATAAAAGAGGTAACCATTAACAAGCAGTATGTAGTGCTATCCTCCCATTTGCGCAACAAATGGGAAGAGGGGGTCGGGTTTAGTGCAAGGGGGTGGGTGGGAGGGACTGGCTGTGCAAAACCTTCTAGCTGGTGGTCCTGTTTTTACTGATATTACTTCACAACTAAAAAAACAATAAAACATCGAAACCTATCTATTAATATATAAACCTATCATATATTTTATATCTGGAAATCAACTACGTTGAAGAAAATCACCTAAAGTCCATTACTTTTGAACATTGAGATGGACACTAGCCGTGTCAAATTTCAATCGAAAAAGACTTTTTTTAACTTCCTATAGAACTACGTTTCGTAAGAACCTTTATGCCCCAAAAGCGTAAAGTTAACCCCGTGTGCTGAGAGTTTTGTGGGATTGTCCATATCAAAAACGTATTTTATATCTGGAAATCAACTATGCTAAACGAAATGGCTTTCTGAAAATTTTGATTGGATGTGTTTGGGGGAATGATTAGCGTGGGAGGGGCTACTTGCCCTCCAATCACTTTCGACTATTAAAAAGGGCACTATCCTTTTGAATTTCCAATCGAATGAGCCTTTTTTGAAGTTTCTACGACAAAGCCTTCTATAAAAACCTTATAAGCCCCCAGGGCATTACTTAAAACCCTTGCCCTGAGGGTTGTGGGGGAGTGTCCTCCTCAAAAACATATTTTCTATCTGGAAATCAACTACGCTGACCAAAATGGCCATCTCAAAATTCTGATTGTATGTGTTTGGGGAAATGATCGGCATGGGGGGAGGGGGGCTAGTTACACTCCAATCACTTTTGACTATTAAAAAGGGTACTAGCCCTTTAATTTGCAATCAAATGAGCCTGTTTTGAAGTTTCTACGACAACGCTTTCTATAAAAACCTTATATGCCCCCAGGGAATAACTTAAAACCCTTGCCCTGAGGGTTGTAGGAGTGTATCCTCCTTAAAAATATATATTCTTTTGGAAAATCAACTATAATGAACAAAATAGCAAACACAAAGTGTTGAGGGGAAGGGTTTGGGGGAATGAGTAGTGTGGGAGTTGGGCATGCGCGCGTGGCCCTTAAAACATTTTTGAATATTAACCTGGGCCCTGTTCCTTTAATTTCCTATCGAATGTTAATTCTTTTCATTTTCTACGCAAACACAATCTATAAAAATCTTGTATGCCCCCAGGGCTTAACTCTAAAACCATGTCTTGTTAGTTGTAAGGGGGAGTCCTTTTCCAAAACATGTTTTTTATTTTGAAATCAACTACGCTGAACAAAATGGCTATCTGAAAATTTTGATTTGATGTGTTTGGGGAAATGATGGGCATGTGGGGGGGGGGGAGGGGGGCTAGTTACACTCCAATCATTTTCGACTATTAAAAAGGGCACTAGCTCTTTAATTTCCAATCGAATGAGCCTGTTTTGAAGTTTTTACGACAACGCCTTCTATAAAAACCTTATATGCCCCCAGGGTATAACATAAAATCCTTACCCTGAGGGTTGTGGGGAGTATCCTCCTCAAAATTATATTTTATATCTGGAAATTAACTACGCTGAAAAAAATGGCTATCTAAAAATTTTGGTTGGATGTGTTTGGGGGAATGATGGGCGTGGGGGGGGGGGGGGCTAGGTGCCCTCCAATCATTTTCGACTATTAAAAAGGGCACAAGAACTCTCAATTTCCAATCGAATGATCTCCCTTTAAAGTTTCTACGACGACCCCTTCCATATGAAGTACCTCTGGGAAAAAAGTAAATAATAATAAAACATTGGAGCCGTATGGCCTTTACTATAGGCAACAATACAGCGTTGCCTCTGATGAGGAGTTCGTAGAAGAAGGCCCAATAGTTTTGGCTGTACAAAACCTTCCAGTTGGTGGCCCTGTTTTTACTGATCTTATTGCGAAACTAAAAACCAATACAATATCGAAACCTTATTGCCTTTATGGCAATAAGGAAATCCTTTTATATGGAGGCAAAATCAACAAACAGAAAAAAATTCTTTTAGTATCTAGAAAGAAATGTATAATCGTTGCAGTTTATAACCCTATGCTCCGATATGCGCTGCAAATGGAAGGATAGTAGGGGGTCAGGTTTAAGGCTAAGGGGTGGATGAGCGGGGCTGGCTGTGCAAAACAAAAATGAGCAGTATTTAGAAAAAGACCCAATAAAACATTAAAGTCTTATGGTCTTTATGACCTTTGGTTTTCTATTGTCAAAGACTTAGTAACAGAAAACATTAATTAAAAAAAAAACAACTAAAATAGCTTTATAAAAGAGGTAACCATTAACAAGCAGTATGTAGAGCTATCCTCCCATTTGCGCAACAAATGGGAGGAGGGGGTCGGGTTTAGTGCAAGGGGGTGGCTGGACGGGACTGGCTGTGCAAAACCTTCTAGCTGGTGGTCCTGTTTTCACTGATATTATTGCACAACTAAAAAAACAATAAAACATCGAAACCTATCTATTAATATATAAACCTATCATATATTTTCTATCTGGAAATCAACTACGCTGAACAAAATGGCCCAAATAACATCACTTTCGACTATTGAAAAGGGCACTAGCCCTTTGAATTTTTAATTGAATGAGCCTTTTTTGAACTTTCTATGACAATACCTTCCATAAAAACCTTTATGCACCACGGGCGTAACTTTAACCCCTTGTCCTGAGGGGTTTGGGGGATTGTCCTTCTCAAAAGTATATTTTCTATCTAGAAATCAACTATGCTTAGCGAAATGGCTATCTCAAAATTTTGATTGGATGTGTTTGGGGGAATGATTAGCGTGGGAGGGGGCTACTTGCCCTCCAATCACTTTCGACTATTAAAAAGGGCACTATCCTTTTGAATTTCCAATCGAATGAGCCTTTTTTGAAGTCTCTACGACAAAGCCTTCTATAAAAACCTTATAAGCCCCCAGGGAATAACTGAAAACCCTTGCCCTGAGGGTTGTGGGGGAGTATCCTCCTCAAAAATATATTTTCTATCTGGAAATAAACTACGCTGAACAAAATGGCTATCTCAAAATTTTGATTGGATGGGTTTGGGGGAATGATGGGCGTTGGGGGGGGGGGGCTAGTTGCCCTCCAATCACTTTTGACCATTGAAAAGGGCACTATCCCTTTAATTTCCAATCGAATGAGCCTGTTTAGAAGTTTTTATGACAACGCCTTCGATATAAACCTTATATGCCCCAGGACATAACTTAAAACCCTTGCCCTGAGGGTTTTGGGGGAGAGTCCTCCTCAAAAATATGTTTTCTATCTTAAAATAAACTACGCTGAACAAAATGGCTATCTGAAAATTTTGATTTGATGTGTTTGGGGAAATGATGCGCGTGTGGGGGGGGGGAGGGGGGCTAGTTACACTCCAATCATTTTGACTATTAAAAAGAGCACTAGCTCTTTAATTTCCAATCGAATGAGCCTGTTTTGAAGTTTTTACGACAACGCCTTCTATAAAAACCTTATATGCCCCCAGGGTATAACATAAAACCCTTACCCTGAGGGTTGTGGGGAGTATTCTCCTCAAAATTATATTTTCTATCTGGAAATTAACTACGCTTAACAAAATGGCTATCTAAAAATTTTGATTGGTCGTGTTGGGGGAAATGATGGGCGTGGGGGGGGGGGCTAGTTGCCCGCTAAACATTTTCAACTATTAAAAAGGGCACTAGAACTCTCAATTTCCAATCGAATGATCTCCCTTTGAAGTTTCTACGACAACCCTTCCGTATGGAGTACCTCTGGGGGGAAAAAAGTAAATAATAATAAAACATTGGAGCCGTATGGCCTTTACTATAGGCAACAATACAGCGTTGCCTCTGGTGAGGAGTTCTTAGAAGAAGGCCCAATAGTTTTGGCTGTGCAAAACCTTCCAGTTGGTGGCCCTGTCTTTAATGATCTTAGTGTGAAACTAAAAACAATAAAACATTGAAAGCTTATTGCCTTTATGGCAATGAGGATTTTCTTTTATGTGGAGGCAAAATCAACACACAGAAAAAATTCCCTTAGTATCTAGAAAGAAATGTATAATCATTTCAGTTTACAACCCTCTACTCCCATTTGCGCTGCACATAGAAGGATATTAGGGGTTCAGGCTTAATGCTAAGGGCTGGATGGGTGGGGCTGGCTGTGCACAACAAAATGAGGAGTTTTTAGAAAAAGACCCAATAAGACATTAAAGTCTTATGGTCTTTATGACCTTTGGTTTTCTATTGTCAAAGACTTAGTAACAGAAAATATTAATTAAAAAAAAACACAACTAAAATAGCTTTATAAAAGAGGTAACCATTAACAAGCAGTATGTAGAGCTATCCTCCCATTTGCGCAACAAATGGGAAGAGGGGGTCGGGTTTAGTGCAAAGGGGTGGCTGGACGGGACTGGCTGTGCAAAACCTTCTAGCTGGTGGTCCTGTTTTCACTGATCTTATTGCACAACTAAAAAAACAATAAATCATCGAAACCTATCCATTAATATATAAACCTATCATATATTTTCTATCTGGAAGTCAACTACGCTGAACAAAATCGCCCAAATAACATCACTATCGACCATTAAAAAGGGCACTGGCCCTTTGAAATTCTAATCGAATAAGCCTTTTTTGAAGTTTCTACGACAACGCCTTCTATAAAACCTTATATGCCCCCAGGGCTTAACTTAAAACCCTTGCCCTGAGGGCTGTGGGGGATTGTCCACCTCAAAAATATATTTTCTATCTGGAAATCAACTATGCTGAACGAAATGGCATTCTGAAAATTTTGATTGGATGTGTTTGGGGGAATGATTAGTGTGGGAGGGGCTACTTGCCCTCCAATCACTTTCGACTATTAAAAAGTGCACTAGCCCTTTTAATATCCAATCGAATGAGCCCTTTTTAAAGTTTCTATGACAACACCTTCTATAAAAACCTTATAAGCCCCCAGGGCATTAATTAAAACCCTTGCCCTGAGGGTTGTGGGGGAGTGTCCTCCTCAAAAACATATTTTCTATCTGGAAATCAACTACGCTGAACAAAATGGCCATCTCAAAATTTTGATTTGATGTGTTTGAGAGAATGATGGGCGTGGGGGGATAGTTGCCCTCCAATCACTTTCGACTATTAAAAAGGGCACTATCCCTTTGAATTTCCAATTGAATGAGCCTTTTTTGAAGTTTCTATGACAACGCCTTCTATAAAAACCTTATATGCCCCCAGGACATAACTTAAAACCCTTGCCCTGAGGGTTGTGGGGGATTGTCCTCCCTAAAAACATGTTTTCTATGTGAAAATCAACTACGTTGAACAAAATGCCTATCTCAAAATTTTGATTGGATGTGTCAGGGGGAATGATGGGTGTGGGGGAGGGGTTAGTTCCCCTCCAATCACTTTCGACTATTAAAAAGGGCACTATCCCTTTGAATTTCCAATCGAATGAGCCTTTTTGAAGTCTCTACGACAACGCCTTCTATAAAAACCTTATATGCCCCCCAGGGCATATCTTAAAATCCGTGCCCCGAGGGTTCTGGGGGAGTGTCCTCCTCAAAAACATATTTTTTCTCTGTAAAACAACTCCGCTGAAAAAATTGGCTCTATCAAATTTGTTTTGGTTTTTGTTTGGGGTATGGTGGGGCGTGGGGGGCGGGCTAGTTACCCTCCAATCACTTTCGACTATTAGAAAGTGCACTATCCCTTTAATTTCCAATTGAATGAACCTGTTTTGAAGTTTCTACGACAATGCCTTCTATAAGAACCTTATATGCCCCCATGGCATAACTTATAACCCTTGCCCTGAGGGTTGTGGGTGAGTGTCTTCCTCAAAAACATATTTTCTATCTGGAAATTAACTACGCTGAACAAAATGGCTACCTCAAAATTTTGATTGGATGTGTTTGGGGAAATGATGGGATTGGGGGGGGGGGGGCGAGTTGCACTCCAATCACTTTCGACCATTAAAAAGGGCACTAGCCCTTTAATTTCCAATCGAATGAGCCTGTATTGAAGTTTCTACGACAACGCCTTATAAAAACCTTATATGCCCACAGGGCATAACTTAAAACCGTTGCCATGAGGGTTGTGTGGGAGTTTCCTCCTCAAAAATATATTTTCTCTTATAAAATCAACTACGCTAATCAAAATGGCTATCTCAAAATTTTGATTGGATGTGTTTGGGGGAATAATGGGCGTGGAGGGGGGGGGGGCTATTTGCCCTCCAATCACTTTCGACTATTAAAAAGGGCACTAGCTTTTTGAATTTTTAATCGAATGAGCCTTTTTTGAATTTTCTACGACAACGCCTTCTATAAAACCTTATATGCCCCCAGGGTATAACTTAAAACCCTTGCTCTGAGGGTTGTGGGGGAGTGTCCTCCTCAAAAATATATGTTATATCTCAAAAATCAACTACGCTGAACAAAATTGCTATCTCAAAATTTTGATTGGATGTGTTTGGGGAAATGTTGGGCGTGGGGGGAAGGGGGCTAGTTACACTCCAATCACTTTCGACTGTTAAAAAGGGCACTAGCCCTTTAATTTCCACTTGAATGAACCTGTTTGAAGTTTCTACGACAATGCCTTCTATAAAAACCTGATTCGGTCTGAGGGCACAACTTAAAACCCTTACCCAGAGGGTTTTGGTGGAGGGTCCTGCTCAAAGATAGATTTTCTATGTGGAAATCAACTACGCTGAACAAAATGGCCATCTAAAAATTTTGATTGCATATGTTTGGGGGAATGATGGGCGTGGGGGGAAGGGGACTAGTTACACTCCAATCACTTTCGACTATTAAAAAGGGCACTAGCTCTTTAATTTCCAATCGAATGAGCCTGTTTTGAAGTTTCTACGACAACGCATTCTATAAAAACCTTATATGCCCCAAGGCATAACTTAAAACCCTTGCCCTGAGGGTTGTGGGAGAGTCTCCTCCTCAAAAATATATTTTTTATGTGGAAATCAACTTCCCTGAACAAAATGGCTATCTCAAAATTTTGATTGGATGTGTTTGAGAGAATGATGGGCGTGGGGGGGCTAGTTGCCCTCCAATCAGTTTCGACTATTAAAAAGGGCACTAGAACTCTCGATTTCCAATCGAATGAGCCCTCTTTGAAGTTTCTACGATGACCCCTTCCATATGAAGTGTCTCTTGAAAAAAAAAAATAATAATAATAATAAAACATTGGAGCCGTATGGCCTTTACTATAGACAACGCTTCAGCGTTGCCTCTGATTTTGTTAACATGGGTTGCACTGCTTCACAAACTGTCAACATTTTAAGGAATGCTTGAGCTCTTCTCTCTTCAATTAGATTTCTGACAATAAATAGTAAGATAAAAAGTGCTGACAATTAGTTCCAAGTTATATGTTTTTCTTATATAACCTTAAATTTATATTTATTGTTTGCTGATTTACCACCAATTCAAATTTTAATCTCTAGTTACAATTTACGTATATATGTCTCTGGGGCATCAAATCGTGTGAAAAGTGATGCGCCGAGTCCTAACGTAGTAGTTTAGTGGCGAATTGCTGGCAAGTGGCTGTGCTAGTGTTACGCGAATGAAACGTTGATATATCTTTTTTTCAATAGAATTTTACAGCCATACAGCTTCTTTTTCCATCTTACTCGTCAAACTTAATTGACTAAGTGGCTGCACCTCCTCATTCTCCGCGACGCTTAGAGATAATTCTTAATAATATTATCTTAATAGAATTCTTAATAGTAGTGTCATTGCTAACTTTTTAGTCAACTAAAAAGTTAAAAGCTGGCCACCGAAAAACGACAAGCAAAGATAAAAAACGCTAATATCTTTAGAAGCTTCGAACGAGGCATGTTCAATGCCGATTAAAAAATAGAAAAGAACAGAAACGTCTAACAATAAGAAAAAAGGGACTTGCAATAAATCAAGTCAAGAACAGAAGGTGAAAATCACCTTCTGAAAACTAAAGCGCCATATTCTGAAAATCACAATATGGTGCTTTACTGAAAATGAATTATATTACAAATATTTTCTTACGTACAATTCCAAATGTTGTTTGTTAATCCATATATTTTTCTTGTATAACCTTAAATTTATATTTATTGTTTGCAGATTTACCACCAATTCAAATTTTAATCTCTAGTTACAATTTACGCAATTTGTGTAATTTATACTGTACATGTTATACGATGAAAGTTACAATGTTACATTTTCAAGTTACAGTGTTACATGTTTTGTTCTTTATCGGCAATTCTTTAGTTGAGTCTAGGCTATTATATCATTTCCAACAGTTTAATTAGGGGGAGGAGTGGATACGATACTCCTAGTTATGAATATGAACATACAAAACTATCTAAATAGTGGATTTGGTACTTGGTACGTGTTATAGCGACCACACTTTGTTCTTCAACTTTTTTTATATTATTATTATTATTATTAATTTAGGATTTAAATTTAAATTTGTCCTTAGCGTAGTGATTTCTTTCTGTAATAGTTTATATTTTTGTGTATTACGTAAATAGAAGTAAAAATAAGTCAAATCAGTAATGAAACCGGTTTTATGTATCCACTCGGAAGTACTCAGCTTTGCCTGAGCGAGATAAAATACTATGCAGGTATATTTCAATTAAATATCGTGTTTAATAAATAGAGGTGGTTAAGTTATGTATTTAATATAATACGTTCTGGGTAGCCTGCTTTCCATAATTCTCTGTTGTAGTTTCCATAATTTTGTTACTAAAGCATTATATTTTCTGAACCTGCAATCTATTTTGCAAGAATCACTTCTTAAAGAGATGTAAACTCTGTGATGTTGTCTAAATCTGTCCTTGGCGACGCCAGATCATGATCAAGTTATCCACCGGACCATATTTCAAACTTTCAGCCTTGTCACTTAAACGATACAAATTATGCGGAATAATTTCCTAAGGACCGACTTCTTCTTGGATGAGTGCTTCACGTCATATCTTTTCAGATTATGTTTGAAAAATATATTTCGTTTGTTGGGTATCAACAGGCTATATCTCATTACTTTAAATTTTGCTGCAGAGAAAATCATTTTTTATATACTCCTGAAGTGCTTTTTTTGTGTAGATGACTTGTCACAGATACGGGTTATTTTGTAGATGCCCAATTATTTTTTGCAAAGAATAAATTTAAGAAAATAGTGAACTTGTAAAATAATGAGAAGAAAAAGCTCATAAATATCCTATTCGCTTTTTTGGACTGTTGAGTATTTTCGAAGTTATAAGCTTACGAAAATTGTAACTATAATTTTGAAAATGTAATTTTGGAAGTTACAATATAAATATGCATAATTTCTATTTTATAAAACAGTTTCAGTATATAAAACTTTTAGAAAACTAAATAGTGTTTTCTAAGTGGTGGTAACTAGTACTTTACCTTTAGGTATTATTTTCACATTTGACCAAATGGTAGATTTAGTTTTTCCTCTTTGTTTCTGGTATGTCAAATATTTGCATAATAACTGCAAAAACATGAAGCAAACTCTTGTAATTCTAATTAATATCCTAAATATTTGCATAGTAAACACTCCTTCCACTTAAGACGAGATTCATTGTTTATTTTGTTGTTCAACGAGGTTTTTATGGGGAGTAATTTTTGCTAGTTTTTTCGACTAGTTGTGGCTTTAATAAGTAAGTACGAAAGAATTAATAGGAAATTTGTCAAAAGATATTTGTCAAAAGATATGTCAAAATTTGTCAACAAATTTGTCAAAAGAAACCAAAAGGCACCAATAAACCTTTCTTGCATAATAAGCTGGAAGGATTATTCATGAATTGTGCCTATTACTGTTTAGTTGGAAAGCCTGGTAAAAAATAAAGTTAAATGTGACTAAAGCCAACAAAGCCTTTCTTTGGCTACAGAGTAAAAGAAAAAGTCACATAAACGTGTATAAGTGATCTTATATATTCATTCTCATTAAATAGAGAAAAAAACATATTTATTCAATAAGCTAAACTTTTCTTTTTGTAAAAGCGTCTTCTAAATACGTTGATATTCTACATATAATGTGTAGAGATGCAGTTTTAAAACCACTTTAAACAGAATTTCCTTTATACCAAATAAATCTTATTTTGTCTAAGAAATATCTTCCATTATCCCAAAACAAAACTAGCGGTGGCTCGAGAAACACACGAATCATCCTTTTAATCAATGCAAAGCGGGTAGCTATAATCTTTACAACTTAATCCTTTTCCAATCCTATTAAATCTTGTTCTAATAGAAAGGCAATTAGTTCTAAGGTATAACAACCATTTGCATGCCGACTGTCAAATATATCTATTATTGCTACCTTTATAAATATTTGTTAAATAGATAGGCCTACTTGTTTGGATATCACTGTTTGAAGTTAAAATAAGTTATAACCTTTCTGTGGATGACAGCTATAAATATTAGTGTCGTTATTAATAATATACATATATTTCTATTCTTTCACGTTCAAGGAGCAGCTAATGGTTTTAATTGCAATTTTTCGGCGGATAATTTACTACATCACGAAATGCTGTTTACATCCAGCTTGCCAATACGGCGTATCTGCGATATCTATGGAATGTCTTGGGCTATTAAGTTGAAACTTTCGGGGAATGATGAGGGTGGTGCAGAACTGAATATGAAGACAATATTTACACCCAGCTTGTCAATAGGGCGTATCTTAAATATCTCAGGAACGGCTAGGGCTGTTTTGGTGAAACTTTCAGCAAATATTGAACTAAATCAAAAGACGTTATGCAAAATCAAGGTTGTCAAAAAGGAGCATCTACAATAAATCATGAATATTAAATAGTTTTAAGTTGAACCTTTTAGTGAATGTTGAGGAGGATGCTGAACTGGATAAACCTACATTATTGTCAAAATGTTGTATCTGCAATATCCCAGAAATACCTACTACTACTACTATAACTACTACTAAGGCTTTGGGTATTAAAGGGAAATTTTCGGAAAATTTCAAGAGAAATTCTCAGAAAAAGTTAATTCACGGAAAATTCCCCACCCCAATGGAAAATTCCCCTACACACAATTAAGCATCTAAAGAAAAAGCACAAAATAGGTATTTCAAAATGTCGATCAGTCACCCAGTAGAAGTTATAAGCCTAAGAAAAGTTTTCTGATTTTCGAAAAATCCTAGAAAAAGTTTGATTTTGCCCCAAAGAGAACAAAGCTCCTATCAATTGAAAAAAAAATATGAAAATATCAATCGATTTAAAATTATGAAAAAACTAAGGATTGAGCTTCCAGCTGCAGAGGGAGTAATGTCATATGGAGGCACATTCGTTAGTAAAACGTCAAGTGATCCATGAAACACAAATTCTTGATGTGGGCATTCGCCTTTATGATTTAACTCAGTTAATTCAAATAATTTTTCATAAAATTATGTTTGATATAATGAAATTGAGCTTTTGCCTCTCGTCATGGTTTTATAGAGAATGAATTTTTGCTGGACAAGTCACTTAAGACTTAGTAGCCTGTTACCAAGAACTGTTTGATATACTAGATATAATTTAAAGCTTTTAAACTTTACAGAAAATACATGAATGTAAGTTTTCCTACGAGCTTTTACCTCTTGTTATGGTTTTGCTGAGAATGAATATTATCCTCTGGTTAGCTGTTGATGTAAAAATTGAACGATCCTTTTGTCACATGATCTTTTTTTGTGTAAATTCTTATAGATGACTTGTTGAAACATTGAACTATTTTTTTTCTTCTTTTTAAGGATCCACATGGACCCCAAGAGGGCGTGGCCGGCTATTTGGTTTGGGACGGGGGTCTGTGTCGTGACTTGGTAAGCTCAGCCAGAGTCAAACCAGCTCTAAATTAAATAAAAGAACAAGTTTTTTTTAACTGAAAGTAAGGCACGAAGTTAAAACTTAAAACGAACAGAAATTATTCCGTATATGAAACGGGCTGTCCCCTCCTCAACGCCTCGCTCTTTACGCTAAAGTTTTTTATTGTTTAAAAAAAATAGAGTTGTGAGAAAGTCAAACTTTAGCGTAAATAGCGAAAGTAGAGGTCTAAGTTATACTTTGCTTGCCTGTATAGGAATTCCCATGTTATTTGCTTGCCTGTATAGGAATTCCCATGTTATTTGCTTGCGTGTATAGGAATTCCCATGTTATTTGCTTGCGTGTATAGGAATTCCCATGTTATTTGTTTGCCTGTATAGGAATTCCCATGTTATCTGCTTGCAGCTATAGGACCATGTTATTTGCTTACCTGTATAGGAATTCCCATGCTATTTTAAGGGATTATGTTCCCTCCCATGCTATTCTAAGGGTTTATGTACTCTTCCATGCCATTTTAAGGACTTATGTTCCCTCCCATGCTATTCTATGGAAGCTATAGGAAAACATTTCTATGGAAGCTCTACACCTTTTCAAAGAGAGTGAGTATTAAGAATTGTTTGACGTGCAAATTGCCAAAAAAATTAAGTTTTGAGGAGATTACGTTCCTTGGCACCTTTTCATGTTTTCAATCAGATGGGTTTTGAAAGCACAGTGTGTACATGTGTGTAGGCTTTGTTATTTAAAAAATTGGACGCTACAATCAGAATTCTTTGATTGACATTTGCAAAAAAGGGTTTATCATTTGCAAATTTGATCCTATTAAGGTGGAAAAAAAAGAGTTTAGCATTTGCGAATACTTCAGAGCCGACTTGCTAGCGAAAAACCCGTGTGATTGACTTGAAATAAAAATTTTTAACAGGAAATGGCTTAAAAGTGTTTTGGGGGAGATGGGATGATTGTGTACTGTATAATACACAAGTGATGTTTGGACAGTGTTGTCAATTTAAAATAGTTTAACGTTATACTATACGAAGAAGTAAAACAATTTTTTTTGTTAAATAAGTAGTTCTTGTATCTTTTAAAAGAGGTTTACGGGGTTTGAGAGACTCGGTTGCCTGATTCCGTGTGGTTTTTCTTTACTTAGTGCTCATTAAAAACGAAATTTTTGTGTTAAATAAGTAGTTCTTGTATCTGTTTAAAGCTCATTAGTTTATAAGACGGATCGTGAAAATCCCAAGGTTTTGTGTACCAAGAATGGACCGGAGGTAGCCTCCCCTACATACACGAATGTATATTACTAGAATATTTTTAGACGGACTTTGCTTTTTAAAAAATTGAATACTACAATCAGAGTTCTTTGAATGGCCTTTACAAAAAAGGGGTGATGAATTTGTGATTCGGAATGTAGGTTTAACATCAACAGACACATGCGAGGGAAATTTTTCGTTGGTGGGGGGGAGGCTTAAAAAGGTAAAAATGGGTGAACTATATTGGTTCATAAGACGGATCGTGAAAATCCCAAGGTTTCGTGTACCAAGAATGGACCGGAGATAGCTCCCCCTACATACACGAATGGATATCACTAGAATATTTTAAGACGGGCTTTGTTATTTAAAAAATTGGATGCTACAATCAGAATTATTTGATTGGTATTTGCAAAAAAAATGGGTAATGAATTTGTGAATTGGAGTGTAGGTTTAACATCACCAGGCACGCGCGAGGAAATTTTTTTGTTGGTGGGGGGTTTAAAAAGGTAAAAATGGGTGAACTACATTAGTTTATAAGACGGATCGTGGAAAATCCCAAGGTTTCGTGTACCAAGAATGGACCGGAGGTAGCCTCCCCTACATACACGAATGGATATCGCTAGAATATTTTAAGACGGGCTTTGTTATTTAAAAAATTGGATACTACAATCAGAATTCTTTGATTGGCATTTGCAAAAAAAGAGGTCATTAATTTGTGAATTGGAGCGTAGGTTTGACATCACCTGGCACGTGCGAGGGAAATTTTGTGTTGGTGGGGGGTTAAAAAAGGTAAAAATGGGTGAACTACATTAGTTTATAAGACTGATCGTGAAAATCCCAAGGTTTTGTGTACCAAGAATGGACCGGAAACAACTTCAACTGTGCCCAGCCCCCCGCGATCAGAAATTAAATTATAAAAAAGTTTCTTCAACTGAAAGTAAGGAGAAACATCAAAACTTAAACGGGCAGAAATAGAGACTGTTTCCAAAGATTTAGGATTCATTAACTTTAATGTTGCCAGTCAAAAGCTATGAGCTTGAGAAAATTGCCTGATTAACGAAAAATGGAGAAACAACCTCCAAAAGTCGACAGGAATGGGATTGTGTTGAGGGGGGAATTTTCCATGGAAGAGGGGGAGGGTATTTTTACGTGAAAACAACTTCAACCGTACCCAGTCCTCCGCGATCAGAAATCAAATTATAAAAAACTTTCTTCAACTGAAAGTAAGGAGCAACATCAAAAGTTAAACGGGCAGAAATAGAGGATGTTTCCAAAGATTTAGGATTCATTAACTTTAATGTTGCCAGTCAAAAGCTATGAGCTTGAGAAAATTGCCTGATTATCAAAAAATGGAGAAACACCCTCCAAAAGTCGACAGGAATGGGATTGACTTGAGGGGGGAATTTTCCATGAAGAGGGGGAGGGTATTTTTACGTGAAAAAAACTTCAACCGTGCCCAGCCCCCTGCGATCGGAAATTAAATTAGAAAAAAGTTTCTTCAACTGAAAGTAAGGAGCAACATAAAAACTTAAACGGGCAGAAATAGAGGCTGTTTCCAACGATTTAGGATTTATTAACTTTATTGTTGCCAGTCAAAAGCTATGAGCTTGAGAAAATTGCCTGATTATCGAAAAATAACCAAAAGTCGACAGGAATGGAATTGTCTTAAGGGGGGAATTTTCCATGGAAGAGGGGGAGGGTATTTTTACATGGAAAGAACGTCAACCGTGCCAAGCCCCCCGAATTTTGAACATGAATTAGCTGTTTTTTTTTGGGGGGGGGATGGGTATTAGTCTGTCATAGGCGTGTGTTGTCTGAAACCTATAAAAATAAAATATTTCCGTAAAATCTGAGCTAATAAGGGTTTTGACCGTAAACTCTAATTTTTTTTGTAAGAAAATTATGGAAAATACAATTATCTGGTACAGGTGTGAAACTTAAGTCTATTTTTTGATTGAAAAATAAAACTATATCCGTAAAATCTGAACTAATAATTCAATATTTTTTTTTTCATAAAAACAAAATTTTTTTTTTAACTTCGAAATTTTTCAACTTTATTTATTTTTTTCTTTTTGTACATATCTTAAAATTTCAAAATATGCTTACGGTTCTAACAATTTTGCTCTCTGATTGGTCAGAGACATGATGTGGCTTTCCCACTGGTATTCTATGACCGGTTATCGACACCACCTAGTCTATTGCATGTATTAAATCAGTATTTTTTATGCAGTGGAAAGATAAACACATAAGTCATATCTTAAAAAAAAAGTGAAGATGGAACATTTTAATAGAGTGTATAGTAATAGAGTAATAGAGTAATGTATATTTTTTGTATTAATATTCTACATGACATTATTTCATTGAAAATATATTATGCATTACATTGTTATGTGTTCATTATTTTTAGAGTAAGCTAGCATATCGAACATTCGTTTTTCAAGCAGACTGTTTTTCGAGCCAAAAATAGACTAAAGTTTCAGATTTGAACCAGAGAATTGTATTTTCCATAATTTTCTTACAAAAAAAACTAGAGTTTACGACAAAAAACCCTTATTAGCTCAAATTTTATAGAAATAGTTTTTTTTTTAACTTCGAAATTTTTCAACTTTATTT
The DNA here is from genome assembly GCF_049724085.1 of Artemia sp. Qi Xiang Cuo. Lineage (NCBI taxonomy): Eukaryota > Metazoa > Arthropoda > Branchiopoda > Anostraca > Artemiidae > Artemia > Artemia sp. Qi Xiang Cuo. The sequence goes on from NC_142797.1 coordinate 90,160,349, forward strand.
ATTTTTTTCTTTTTGTACATATCTTAAAATTTCAAAATATGCTTACGGTTCTAACAATTGTGCTCTATGATTGGTCAGAGACATGATGTGGCTTTCCCACTGGTATTCTATGACCGGTTATCGACACCCCCTAGTCTATTGCATGTATTAAATAAGTATTTTTTACGCAGTGGAACGATAAACACATAAGTCATATCTTAAAAAAACAAAAAGTAAAGATGGAACATTTTAATAGAGTGTGTTCACATAACAAGGTTATTGTAGCATTGAATGCCGACAAGGAGAAGTAATTAAACTATGAAACAAATACAAATGGTAGCACTATCGGAAAGGTATGCGTGCGTTGTCATGAAAGTGAGAGTTTAGATTTCTCTGGAGCACTTAAGAATTTCTATTATACAAATGCTGGATATGCGAAATTATCATTTCCAGAGATGATTACACTCAGAGAGAATGCTAACATAAAAATAATTGTTGATGATAGAGGACAACTCCTTGCTACTGCTACAGGTAACATATTACCTACGGATACATCCAATCATCAGCTTGCGGGTATTAGCATTCAACGGAAGGCTAATAAAAGAAAGGCCTACTCTGCTACTAATACCGTAAACCATATCTTGTTTACGTGCCGAAACTGTTACCTGTGTAGAAATAATGTGTTAATAGACAGTGAAATTGTCAGAAAAATAAAAATGGCATTGTCAGAAAATATCACTACATAATATAAAGATAAAACGATGAAAAACAAAGCACTAGGAAACGTTACTGGTATTGATCAAACATTCTTTGAATCAAATAATACCAAAGCTGAAAAATATATTGAGCCTGTCGATGACACACCGTTAAAAATTGTGTCGGATTCAAAATTGAGTAATGATTATTCTATTGATTACGAACTAAGAGAAGACTACAACTATAGTATCAAGAGGGAAAACGGTGAACCATTTTATGGAACAGATTCAAAATGTCCAAAGTTGTTCATTTATATTAATAATGTATAATAATATATATTTTTTGTATTAATATTCTACATGACATTATTTCATTAAAAATATATTATGCATTACATTATTATGTGTTCATTATTTTTAGAGTAAGCTAGCATATCGAACATTCGTTTTTCAAGCAGACTGTTTTTCAAGCCAAAAATAGACTAAAGTTTCAGATTTGAACCAGAGAATTGTATTTTCCATAATTTTCTTACAAAAAACTAGAGTTTACGGCCAAAAAACCCTTATTAGCTCAAATTTTATAGAAATAGTTTTATTTTTCGATCTGAAAATAGACTAAAGTTTCAGATTTGAACCAGAGAATTGTATTTTGTCTTAATTTTCTTACAAAAAACTAGATTTTACGGCCAAAAACCCTTATTAGCTCAGATTTTATAGAAATAGTTTTATTTTCCGATCAGAAAATAGACTAGAGTTTCAGATTTGAACGAGAGAATTGTATTTTCCATAATTTTCTTCCAAGAAACTAGAGTTTACGGCCAAAAACCCTTATTAGCTCAGATTTTATAGAAATAGATTTATTTTTCGATCCGAAAACAGACTAAATTTTCAGATTTAAACCAGAGAATTGTATTTTCCATAATTTTCTTACATCTTTGGAAATGGTTAACGATAACAAACATGTTTTCGACCAGATGGGTTTTTGAAAGCACATTCAGCATGGTGTGCGCTTTTTTTTTTATCAAAACTTAAACGGGCAGAAATAGAGGTGGTTTCCAAAGATTTAAACTATGAAAAACAAAGCACCAGGAAACGTTACTGGCATTGATCAAACAGTCAATGAATCAAATAATACCAAAGACGAAAAACATATTGAGCCTGTCGATGACACACCAGTAAAAATTGTGTATGATTCAAAATGGAATAATGATTATTCTACTGATTACGAACTAAGAGAAGACAATAGCTATAGTATCAAGAGGGAAAATGGTGAACCATTTTATGGAACAGATTCAAAATGTCCAAAGTTGTTCATTGATATTAATAATGTATGATAATATATATTTTTGTATTAATATTCTACATGACATTATTTAATTAAAAATATATTATGCATTACATTGTTATGTGTTCATTATTTTTAGAGTTAAGCTAGCATATCGAACATTCGTTTTTCAAGCAGACTGTTTTTCGAGACAAAAATAGACTAAAGTTTCAGATTTGAACCAGAGAATTGTATTTTCCATAATTTTCTTACAAAAAAAAACTAGAGTTTACGACCAAAAACCCTTATTAGATCAAATTTTATAGAAATAGTTTTAGTTTTCGATCTGAAAATAGACTAAAGTTTCAGATTTGAACCAGAGAATTGTATTTTTTCATAATTTTCTTACAAAAAACTAGAGTTTACGGCCAAAAACCCTTATTAGCTCAGATTTTATAGAAATAGTTTTATTTTTCGATCCGAAAATAGACTAAAGTTTCAGATTTGAACCAGAGAATTGTATTTTCCATAATTTTCTTACATTTTTGGAAATGGTTAACGATAACAAACATGTTTTCGACCAGATGGGTTTTCGAAAGCACATTCAGCATGGCGTGCGCTATTTTTTTTTTGTATCAAAACTTAAACGGGCAGAAATAGAGGTTGTTTCCAAAGATTTAAACTATGAAAAACAAAGCACCAGCAAACGTTACTGGCATTGATCAAACAGTCAATGAATCAAATAATACCAAAGACGAAAAACATATTGAGCCTGTCGATGACACACCAGTAAAAATTGTGTATGATTCAAAATGGAATAATGATTATTCTACTGATTACGAACTAAGAGAAGACAATAGCTATAGTATCAAGAGGGAACATGGTGAACCATTTTATGGAACAGATTCAAAATGTCCAAAGTTGTTCATTGATATTAATAATGTATAATAATATATATTTTTTGTATTAATATTCTACATGACATTATTTCATTAAAAATATATTATGCATTACATTGTTATGTGTTCATTATTTTTAGAGTTAAGCTAGCATATCGAACATTCGTTTTTCAAGCAGACTGTTTTTCGAGCCAAAAATAGACTAAAGTTTCAGATTTGAACCAGAGAATTGTATTTTCCATAATTTTCTTACAAAAAAAACTAGAGTTTACGGCACGAAAAACCTTATTCGCTCAAATCTTATAGAAATTGTTTAATTTTTTGATCTGAAAATAGGCTAAAGTTTCAGATTTGAAACAGAGAATTATATTTTTTCATAATTTTATTACAAGAAACTAGATTTTACGGCCAAAAACCCTTATTAGCTCAGATTTTATAGAAATAGTTTTATTTTTCGATCAGAAAATAGACTAAAGTTTCAGATTTGAACCAGAGAATTGTATTTTCCATAATTTTCTTACATTTTTGGAAATGGTTAACGATAACAAACATGTTTTCGACCAGATGGGTTTTTGAAAGCAAATTCAGCATGGCGTGCGCTATTTTTTTTTATCAAAACTTAAACGGGCAGAAATAGAGGTTGTTTCCAAAGATTTAGGATTCATTAACTTTAGTGTTGCCAGCCAAAAGCTATTAACTTGAGAAAATTGTCTGATTATCGAAAAATGGGGAAACACCCTCCAAAAGTGGACAGGTATGGTATTGTCTTGAGGGGGGAATTTACCATGGAAGAGGGGAAGGGTATTTTTACATGAAAACAACTTCAACCATGACCCGCAATCATAAATTAAATTATAAAAAAAATTTCTTCAACTGAAAGTAAAAAGCAACATCAAAACTTAAACGGTCAGAAATAGAGGCTGTTTCCAAAGATTTAGAATTCATTAACTTTAGTGGTGTCAGTCAAAAGCTATGAGCTTGTGAAAATTGCCTGATTATCGAAAAATAGGGAAACCCCCTCCAAAAGTCGACAGGAATGGTATTGTCTTGAGGGGGGAGGAGGATTTTCCATGGAAGAGGGGAAGGGTATTTTTACATGCCCCCCTCTGGTACGCCAGAGGGAGGCATTAAATAGTGGAATTTATGCTGATATAAACACACACCGAGAGAATACACACACACATAGCTAGTACTCATTAACAGAAAATACACACACACAGATAGAGAGAAGACACACGCATAGAAACGACACGCACACACACACACACATAGAAACGACACAAACACACACACACACACACAGAGACGACACACACATAGCGACGACACATGCACAGAGAGGACACACACACAGAGACGACGCACACACAAAGTGACGACTTACACACTAAAGCTAATTAATCCTAAATCTTTGGAAACAGCCTCTATTTCTGCCCGTTTAAGTTTTGATGTTGCTCCTCATTTTCGGTTGAAGAAACTTTTTATAATTTAATTTCTGAGTGCTGGCCACGGTTGAAGTTGTTTTCATTTAAAAATACCCTTTCCCTCTTCCATGTTAATTTCCCCCCCCCTCAAGACGATACCATTCCTGTCGCCGTTTGGAGGGTGTATCCACATTTTTTGATTTTCAGGCAATTTTCACAATCTCATAGCTTTTGACTGACAACACTAAAGTTAATGAATTCTAAATGTTTGGAAACAGACTCTATTTCTGACCGTTTAAGTTTTGATGTTGCTCCTTACTTTTATTTGAAGAAACTTTTTTTATAATTTAATTTCTGATTGCGGGCCATGGTTGAAGTTGTGTTTTCATGTAAAAATCCCCTTCCCCTTTTCTATGGAAAATTCCCCCCTCAAGACAATACCATTCCTGTCGACTTTTGGAGGGTGTTTCCCCATTTTTGGATAATCAGACAATTTTCTCAAGTTCATAGCTTTTGACTGGCAACACTAAAGTTAATGAATCCTAAATCTTTGGAAACAACCTCTATTTCTGCCCGTTTAAGTTTTGATAAAAAAAATAGCGCACGCCATGCTGAATGTGCTTTCAAAAACCCATCTGGTCGAAAACATGTTTGTTATCGTTAACCATTTCCAAAGATGTAAGAAAATTATGGAAAATACAATTCTCTGGTTCAAATTTGAAACCTCAGTCTATTTTCGGATCGAAAAATAAAACTATTTCTATAAAATCTGAGCTAATAAGGGTTTTTGGTCGTAAACTATATTTTTTGTAAGAAAATTATGGAAAATACAATTCGCTGGTTCAAATCTGAAAGTTTAGTCTATTTTCGGTTCGAAAAATAAAACTATTTCTATAAAATCTGAGCTAATAAGGGTTTTTGGCCGTAAACTCTAGTTTTGTGGAAGAAAATTATGACAAAATACAATTCTCTGTTTCAAATCTGAAACTTTAGTCTATTTTCAGATCAAAAAATAAAACTATTTCTATAAAATTTGAGCTAATAAGGGTTTTTTGTCGTAAACTCTAGTTTTTTTTGTAAGAAAATTATGGAAAATAAAATTCTCTGGTTCAAATCTGAAACTTTAGTCTATATTTGGCTGCAAAAACAGTCTGCTTAAAAAACGAATGTTCGATATGCTAGCTTACTGTAAAAATAATGAGCACATAACAATGTAATGCATAATATATTTTTAATTAAATAATGTCATGTAGAATATTAATCCAAAAAATATTTATTATTATACATTATTAATATCAATGAACAACTTTGGACATTTTGAATCTGTTCCAGAAAATGGTTCACCATGTTCTCTCTTGATACTATAGCTATTGTCTTCTCTTAAATCGTAATCAGTAGAATAATCATTATTCCATTTTGAATCATACACAATTTTTACTGGTGTGTCATCGACAGGCTCAATATGTTTTTCGTCTTTGGTATTATTTGATTCATTGACTGTTTGATCAATGCCAGTAACGTTTCCTGGTGCTTTGTTTTTCATCGTTTCATCTTTATATTCCGTAGTGATATTTTCTGACAATGCCATTTTTATTTTTCTGACAATTTCACTGTCTATTAACACATTATTTTTACACAGGTAACAGTTTCGGCAGGTAAATAAGATATGGTTTACGATATTAGTAGCAGAGTAGGCCTTTCTTTTATTAGCCTTCCGTTGAATTCTAATACCCGAAAGCTGATGATTGGATGTATCCGTAGGTAATGTGTTACCTGCAGCATTAGCAAGGAGTTGTCCTCTATCATCAACAATTATCTTTATGTTAGCATTATCTTTGAGTGTAATCATCTCTGGAAATGATAATTTTGCATATCCAGCATTTGTATAATAGAAATTCTCAGGTGCTCCAAAGAAATCTAAACTCTCACTGTCATAACAACGCACGCATACGTTTCCGATAGTGCTACCATTTGTACTTGTTTCATAGTTTAAATACTTCTCCTTGTCGGCATTCAATGCTACAATAACCTTGTTATGTGAACACACTCTATTAAAATGTTCCATCTTCACTTTTTTTTTATAGATATTACTTATGTGTTTATCGTTCCACTGCGTAAAAAGTACTGATTTAATACATGCAATAGACTAGGTGGTGTCAATAACTGGTCATAGAATACCAGTGGGAAAGCCACATCATGTCTCTGACCAATCATAGAGCACAATTGTTAGAACCGTAAGCATATTTTGAAATTTTAAGATATGTACAAAAAGAAAAAAATAAATAAAGTTGAAAAATTTCGAAGTTTAAAAAAAAGTTTGTTTTTATGAAAAAAAAAATATTGAATTATTAGTTCAGATTTTATGGATATAGTTTTATTTTTAAATCCAAAAATAGACTTAAGTTTCACACCTGTACCAGAGAATTGTATTTTCCATAATTTTCTTACAAAAAAAAACTAGAGTTTACGGTTAAAACCCTTATTAGCTCAGATTTTACGGAAATAGTTTATTTTTATAGGTTTCAGACAACAAACACCTATGAGACTAATACCCATCCCCCCCCCAAAAAAACACTTTTCAGCAATTTCATGTTAAAAATGCGGGGGGCTTGGCAAGGTTGAAGTTGTTTTCACGTAAAAATACCCTCCCCCTCTTCCATGGAAAATTCCCCCCTCAAGACAATTCCATTCCTGTCGACTTTTGGAGGGTGTTTTCTTAATTTTTCGATAATCAGGCAATTTTCACAAGCTCATAGCTTTCGACTGGCAACATTAAATTTAATGAATCCTAAATCTTATGAAACAGCTTCTATTTCTGCCAGTTTAAGTTTTGATGTTGCTTCTTACTATCATTTTAAGAAACTTTTTTATAAATTAATTTCTGATCGCGGGGGGCTGGGCACGGTTGAACTTGTTTTCACGTAAAAATACCCTCCACCTCGGCCATGGAAAATTCCCCCCTCAAGACAAACCCATTCCTGTTAACTTTTGGATGGTGCTTCTCCATTTTTCGATAATCAGGCAATTTTCTCAAGCTCATAGCTTTTGACTGGCAACATTAAAGTTAATGAATCCTAAATCTTTGAAAACAGCCTCTATTTCTGCCCGTTTAAGTTTTGATGTTCCTCCTTACTTTCAGTTGAAGAAACTTTTTTATAATTTAATTTCTGATCGCGGAGGGCTGGGCATGGTTGAAGTTGTTTCCGGTCCATTCTTGGTACACAAAACCTTGGGATTTTCACGATCCGTCTTATAAAGTAATGTAGTTCACCCATTTTTAACTTTTTAAACCCCCCACCAACAAAAAATTTCCCTCGCACATGCCTGGTGATGTCAAACCAACACTCCAATTCACAAATTCATTACCCCTTTTTTTTTTAAATGCCAATCAAACAATTCTGATTGTAGCATCCAATTTTTTAAATAACAAAGCCCGTCTTAAAATATTCTAGCGATATCCATTCGTGTATGTAGGGGAGGCTACCTCCGGTCCATTCTTGGTACACAAAACCTTGGGATTTTCACAATCCGTCTTATAAACTAATGTAGTTCACCCATTTTTACCTTTTTAAACCCCCTACCAACAAAAAATTTCCCTCGCACGTGCCTGGTGATGTCAAACCTACACTCCAATTCACAAATTCATTACCCCTTTTTTTTTGCAAATGCCAATCAAACAATTCTGATTGTAGCATCCAATTTTTTAAATAACAAAGCCCGTCTTAAGATATTCTAGTGATATCCATTTGTGTATGTAGGGGAGGCTACCTCCGGTCCATTCTTGGTACACAAAACCTTGGGATTTTCACGATCCGTCTTATAAACTAATATAGTTCACCCATTTTTACCTTTTTAAGCCCCCCCCCCCACCAACAAAAAATTTCCCTCGCACGTGCCTTGTGATGTCAAACCTACACTCCAATTCACAAATCCATTACCCCTTTTTTGCAAATGTCAATCAAAGAATTCCGATTTTAGCGTCCAATTTTTTAAATAACAAAGCCCGTCTTAAAATATTCTAGCGATATCCATTCGTGTTTGTAGGGGAGGCTACCTCAGGTCCATTCTTGGTAAACAAAATCTTGGGATTCTCACAATCCGTCTTATGAACTAATGAGCTTTAAAAAATACAAGAACTACTTATTTAACACAAAAATTTCGTTTTTAATGAGCACCAAGTAAAGAAAAACCACACGGAATTATGCAACCGAGTCCCTCAAACCCCATAAACCTCTTTGAAAAGATACAAGAACTTCTTATTTAACAAAAAAAATCGTTTTGCTTCTTCGTATGTTATAACGTTCAACTATTTTGAATGGGAAACACTGTCAAAACATTACTTGTGTCTTATACAGTACACACTTATCCCATATCCCTCGAAACACTTTAAAGCAATTTCTTGTTAAAAATTTTTATTTCAAGTCAATCACACGGGTTTGTCGCTAGCAAGTCGGCTCTGGAGTATTCGCAAATGCTAAACTCTTTTTTTTTCCACCTTAATAGGATCAAATTTGCAAATGCTAAACTCTTTTTTGCAAATGTCAATCAAAGAATTCCGATTGTAGCGTCCAATTTTTTAAATAGTAAAGCCTAAACACATGTACACACTGTGCTTTCAAAACCCATCTGATTGAAAACATGAAAAGGTGCCAAGGAACGTAATCTCCTCAAAACTTAATTTTTTTGGCAATTTGCAGGTCAAACAATTCTTAATACTCACTCTCTTTGAAAAGGTGTAGAGCTTCCATAGGAATGTTTTCCTATAGCTTCCATAGAATAGCATGGGAGGGAACATAAGTCCTTAAAATGGCATGGAAGAGTACATAAACCCTTAGAATAGCATAAGAGGGACCATAATCCTTTAAAATAGCATGGGAGGGAACATAAGCCTTTAAAATAGCATGGAAGTTCCTATACAGGTAAGCAAATAATATGGTCCTATAGCTGCAAGCAAATAACATGGGAATTCCTATACAGGCAAGCAAATAACATGGGAATTCCTATACACACAAGAAAATAACTTGGTCCTATAGCTGCAAGCAAATAACATGGGAATTCCTATACACGCAAGCAAATAACATGGGAATTCCTATACACGCAAGCAAATAACATAGTAATAGCATGGGAATTCCTATACAGGTAAGCAAATAACATGGTCCTATAGCTGTAAGCAAATAACATGGGAATTCCTATACAGGCAAGCAAATAACATGGGAATTCCTATATACACAAGAAAATAACATGGTCCTATAGCTGCAAGCAAATAACATGGGAATTCCTATACAGGCATGCGAATAACATAGGAATTCCTATACAGGCAAGCAAATAACATAGGAACTCCTATACACGCAAGCAAATAACATGAGAATTCCTTTACACACAAGCAAAGTATAACTTAGACCTCTACTAGCGAAGCGTTGAAGAGGGGACAGCCCCTTTCATATACAGAATAATTTCTGTTCGTTTTAAGTTTTAACGTCGTTCCTTACTTTCGGTTAAAAAAAACCTGTTTTTTTAATTTAATTTTTGAACGTTTTTAAATTAATACATGAATAATTACAACAAAATTTTCATATAAATTTTACTTTTATTTGGTTATCTCGAATTTTGTTTAATTTTATTTACAAACGTTTTTATTAGTAATAAATATACGTAACTTACGAATTAACTTACGTAACGAACTTCTATATTCATATATTTTTAATACGTCTATTAAGGGGTTCGCCCCCTAGTCAATACCTTGCTCTTTAAGCTAAAGTTTGAATTTTGTTCCAATTCTTTAAAAATGAACTCTTAATCACAAAGGCCGTTAATTGGAATAAATAGCTCTTATGAAAGTACTAAAAAATCTTTGGCTTACAGAGCTAGGTATTCACTAGCAGGTGAACCCAATCATATAGGTAATATTTTCTGTTTGTTTTAAGTTTTGATCTTGCTCCTTACTTTCAGTTGAAAAACTTGTTGTTTTTTTTTATTTAATTTCTAATCTTTTTTTTAAATAATGCTGGGAAATCCGGCGCCCCCCTTCATAGCAATGTCCCTTCCCCCATGACAAATTTCTTCATGGAAAGATCTTCCCACATAACCCCCGATACCACCCCCTCCCCCCCCCATAACCAGAAAAAATTCCCCCTGAAAACGTCTGTATATTTCCAAATAACCACTACAATACGCTAACATTGGGTAAAGTTCATAACTTTCAGCCCTTCTTCCGGGGACTTCGGTGGATTAAGTCATCCTAAAAGATATACTTATCATATTTTTGACCATGCTGAACAAAATAGCTATCTCAAAATTTTGATCGGGTGACTTTGGGAAAAAAATGTGCGTGGGAGGGGGCCTATTTGCCCTCCATTTTTATGGTCACTTAAAAAGGGCACTAGAACTTTTAATTTTCGTTCCAATGAACCCTATCATGATATTTTAGGACGACTGGGTAAATACGATCACCCCTGGGAAAAAAAACACAAAAAAAACAAATAAACACATTTCCGTGATCCTTCTTCTGGCAAAAAATGCAAAATTCCACATTTTTATAGATAAGAGCTTGAAACCTCTACAGTAGGGTTCTCTGATACGCCGAATATGATGGTGTGATTTTAGTTAAGGTTCTATAGCTTTTAGGGGGTCTTTCCCCCTTTTTTCGAAAAGCAGGCAAATTTTCTCAGGCGCGTAACCTTTGATGGGTAGGACTAAACTTGATTAAATTTATATATTTGAAATCAGCATTAAAATATAATTCTTTTGGTGTATCTATTGGTATCAAAATCCCGTTTTCTAGAGTTTTGGTTACTATTGAGCCGGGTTGCTCCTTACTTACAGTTTGTTACCACGAACTGTTTGATGGGTACCTGTCTTGACTCTAAGTAGACATAGTTTTGACTCTATAGTCCCAAATAACACAACTGGGACACCAGAACTTACTCCTCACCAAGATTTGTTTCTGTCTATACTCTTATACTTATCCTGGTTCAACTCTGGCAATACTCTAAATTATAGTCTTTGTAGATTTTTAAAATAAAAAAAGGGCCTAGAAGGCTAAGACAAATACAAGATTCAACTATGTTCGGTTATGATTGGAAAATCTATCTAGGTAAAGGCTTTGGCGGTAATCGTGTACAGACTCATCCAGATTTTTTCAGGTATGATGTGATTGCATCTACTTAACACAGCTTCAACTTTGTGTTCCACTACCTTAAAGTCTGTCAGGATTTTATATGTCTTTCTGGAGGATATATTCCTTGAAGTAACTCTAAGGACCCAATTTCCTTACCCAAGAGCTTTAGGCCCTCGTCAAATCTATGCATTACAAAAAAAAACAAAAAAAAACAATGTTCGGATCAAAAATATATTTTTCTTATTATTCATTAAAAATTGCAGAGTGCAGATGGTGTTGATTTAACGATATTGCAGAAAAATTATTTTATAGTCATTATATATATAGTTATGTCAATATGTTTCTCAGTGACTTGGGAAGTAAAGAAAGAATTTCAATTGCATATTGTCTCTTTTCGTTCAAACGACCACATTTTATTATTTATTAATATTTTGCAATTGAGTAGAAGTGAAAACTGAAGCCTATATTCACACCTATATTGTTTTCTCCTAAGTTTGAATAATAAACAGTCCTAGGTTTACAAATCTAGCTTTACAGATCTCTGTAACAAAGTTTGAGAGCCATCACTCAAGTTTTAGCTGTACATTAACAAGTTTCAATAATGACATGCCTTAAAAATCTTCTAAAGTTTCTTCTAAAATCTTCTTCTAAAAATCTTCTAAAGTTCAATTTATTTGATGTTTTTCATGGATGTCAACAGCAATTCATGTCTGTTTTATGGTTTTTGTCAGTGAGAATGAAAAAACAGGAACTTTCTCACATTTATGGATGTCAACAGCAATTTATGTCTGTTTTATGTTTTTTGTCAGTGAGAATGGAAAAACAGGAACTTTCTCACTTTGATGGATGTTTTCTTGGACGATTATGGGTGTTGGTCAATTTATTTGATGTTTTTCATGGATGTCAACAGCAATTTATGTCAGTTTTATGGTTTTTGTCAGTGAGAATGAAAAAACAGGAACTTTCTCACTTTTATGGATGTTTTATGGTTCATTGTCAGTGAGAATGGAAAAACAGGAATTTTCTCACTTTGATGGATGTTTCAAGGTCGATTTATTTGCTGTTGTTTGTCCAGGTGTAATGACATTGGGGTGATTTACATAATCGGTGGGGGAATTATTGGTTCACAAAAGGGGAATTAAGAAACAAACATCTGCGGGGGAATTATTGGTTCACGAAAGGGGAATTAAGAAACAAACATTATGGCTTCTTTAATCTTAGGTCTGAGGGATAAACGTTCTTTAGGTCAGAGAGAAAAATTAATATTCTATTTTTAAATAGGGCTTCATTGATCTTTATTGTCAGGAATTAGAAATGACATAACTTGTTATCTTGGAATTATGCGGGAGTCTAAAGAAATAGAAATTCTATTTTTAAATACGGCTTCACTGAGCTTTAAGTCGGAGAGATAAATTGATATTCTAATGAAGCCTTAATAGTGTAGCTAGGAACATTTATGAGATGAAGAGATTAACCTAGGAAAGGGTTTCCTAGAAATTTGAAATGTGACAGCGCAGGGATGCCAAAAACAAAAGGAACACACAGAAATTACTTTTAGGGGATTATTTGGGTGTAACGGTTTTAAACATTTTAGGGAATTATTTCGGCGAAACAGTTAGAGACATTTTAAAAGATGATTTTAGAAAAGGTTTTAGAAGATGTTTTAAGTGTGGTCGTTATAGTAAACAAGTTCTATTTGAACAGTGTCGTGAGGTCCTCTACCCAACCCCAAAGGGCCCCGATCGCCCTACCCCGACCCAAAGAGCTCCGATCCCCATACCCCAAACCCGAAGGAACCCCCCCGTCCCCCAAGGTTCCCCCTCCCCCCCCCAGACCCTCAAAGGCCCTCCCCGGGCCCCGTCTTTCGTTGATGTATGTTGTCTGAAACCTATGATTTGGGGTGCATGGGTTGCTGTTTTTGACTTTTCTGAGTTGGATTTCTTAGTCTTTCATAGGTATGTGTTGTCTGAAACCTATGATTTGGGATGGGTGGTTTGCTATTTTTTACTTTTCTGAGCTGGATTTCTTAGCCTTTCATAGGTGTGTGTTGTCAGAAAATTATGATTTGGGATGTGTAGTTTGCTATTTGAACTTTTCAGAGCTAGTATTCTTAGTCTCTCATAGGTGTTTGTTGTCTGAAACTTCTAGTTTGGGATGAGTAGTTTGCTATTTCAGACTTTTATGAGCTAGGCTTTCCTAGTATATCGTAGGTGAATCTTGTCAGAAAATTATGATTTCGGATATGTAAATTACTATTTCGGGCTTTTCTGAGCTAGATTTCTTAGTCCCTCATAGGTTTTTGTTGTCTGAAACCTATAGTTTGGGATGAGTAGTTTGCTATTTTGACTTTTCTGAGCTAGGTTTGTTAGCCTTTCATAGGTGTGTGTTGTCAGAAACTTATGGTTTGGGATATGTAAATTACTATTTTTGACTTTTCTGAGCTAGATTTCTTAGCCTTTCATAGGTGTTTGTTGTCTGAAACCTATAGTTTGGGATGAGTAGTTTGCTTTTGGACTTTTCAGAGCTGGATTTCTTAGCCTGTTGTAGGTGTGTGTTGACTGAAACTTATGATTTGGGATATGTAAATTACTATTTCGGGCTTTTCTAAGGTGTGTGGTCTTTCGTTGGTGTGTGTTGTCTGAAACCTATGATTTGGGATTTGTAGTTTTGCTTTTTGGACTTTTCAGAGCTAGGATTCTTAGACCCTCATAGGTGTTTGTTGTCTGAAACCTATAGTTTGGGATGAGTAGTTTGCTATTTCAGGCTTTTCTGAGCTAAGGTTTCTTAGTATTTCGTAGGTGTGTGTTTTCTGACACTTATGACTTGAGGTGTCTAATTTGCTATTTCAGGCCTTTCTGAGCTAAGGTTTCATAGTATTTCGTAGGTGAATGTTGTCTGAAACTTATGATTTGGGATATGTAAATTACTATTTTGGGCTTTTCTAAGCTAGATTTCTTAGTCTTTCGTTGGTGTGTGTTGACTAAAACCTATAATCTGGGATATAAGGTTCTTAGACTTTCGTTGGGGTGTGTTGTCTGAAACCTATGATTTGGGATTTGTAGTTTGCTTTTTGGACTTTTCAGAGCTAGGATTTATAGTCCCTCATAGGTGTCTGTTGTCTGAAACCTATAGTTTGGGATGAGTAGTTTGCTATTTCAGGCTTTTCTGAGCTAAGGTTTCTTAGTATTTCGTAGGTGCGTGTTGTCTGAAACTTATGATTTGGGATATGTAAATTACTATTTCGGGCTTTTCTAAGCTAGATTTCTTAGTCTTTCGTTGATGTGTGTTGTCTGAAACCAATGTTTTGGGATGGGTGGGTTGCTATTTTTGACCTTTCTGAGCTTGATTTCTTAGCCTTTCATAGGTATGTGTTGTCTGAAACCTATGATTTGGGATGGTTAATTTGCTATTTTTGACTTTTCTGAGCTAGGTTTCTTAGCCTTTCATAGGTGTGTGTTGTCAGAAAATCATGTTTTGGGATTTGTAGTTTGCTTTTTGGACTATTCAGAGCTAGGATTCTTAGTCCTTCATAGGTGTTTGTTGTCTGAAACCTATACTTTGGGATGAGTAGTTTGCTATTTCAGGCTTTTCTGAGCTAAGGTTTCTTAGTATTTCATAGGTGTGTGTTGTCTGAAACTCATGATTTGAGGTTTGCAATTTGCTATTTCCGACTTTTCATAACCAGATTTCTTAGTCTTTCGTAGGTGTGTGGTGTCTGAAACCTATGATTTGGGATGTGTGGGTTGCTATTTTTTGACTTTTCTAAGCTGGATTTCTTAGCCTTTCGTAGGTGTGCGTTGACTGAAACCTATGATTTGGGAATGAGTGGTTCGCTATTTTTGACTTTTCTGAGCTAGATTTCTTAGCATTTCATAGGTGTGTGCTTTCAGAAAATTATGATTTGGGAGGTGTAGTTTGCTTTTTGGACTTTTCAGAGCTAGGATGCTAAGTCCCTCATAGGTGTTTGTTGTCTGAAACTTCTAGTTTGGGATGAGTAGTTGGCTATTTCAGGCTTTTCTGAGCTAAGGTTTCCTAGTATTTCGTAGGTGAAGCTTCCACGTCAGTTTTAAGTTCACCAAGACATACAAAATTTAAAGTTCAGTTCTAAATTTTTCCTTAGAAGATAGGAAAAGTTATACTATGATTGTGATTATTTTCTATGATGATAGAAAGTTTCACTTTAATTCTAAATTTTCTTAAATTCAGTTCCGACTTTTCTCAAAGAGATGAAAAAATTTAAAGTTCGGCTCCAAATATTTTCCACGTCAGTTTTAAGTTCACCAAGACATAACAAATTTAAAGTTGACTTCTAACTTTTTCCACAGAAGATAGGAAAAGTTATACTATGATTATGATTATTTTCCATGAAGATAAAAAGTTTCACTTTAATTCAAAATTTTCTTAAATCTTAAAATGACATGAAATATGCTTACGGCTCTACCAATTGTACTCTGTGCTTGTTCATAGACACGACACGGCTTTTTCACTGATACTCTATGGCAGGTTATCGACACTACCGAGTTTATTGCATGCATTAAATCAGTATTTTTTACGCAGTGGAAGGATCAACACACAATTCATATCTGTAAAAAGTAAAGATGAATTATTCGACGAAAGTATATGCACATGAAAAAATAATCGTCGTGTTGAATGCTGACAAGGAGAAATACCTGAACTATGAAACGAGTGCAAGTGGAGATCTTATTGGCAATGTATGCATACGTTGTCATGACAGTGAGGAGTTAAATTCCTTTGGTGTACCCAAGAATTTCCATCATGCAAGTGGTGGATATGCGAGAGTAAGATTACCAGAGAAATTAGTAGTCAAAGAGAATGCCAACTTAAAAATAATAGTTGATGAAGAGGGACAGTTCTAGCTAATGGTTCTGGTAGCATGTTAGCCGTTGATAGATCTTATCGCAATCTTTCCGGTGTTAGCATTCGAATGAAAGCAAAAGGAAAAAGAAGACATGCATACAGCTGCATCAACATCATAAATCATATCTTGTCAATGTGCTAAAACTGCTATCTATGTAAAAATAATGTGACAATAGACAGTGAAATCGCAGGCAGAATAAAAAGGACGTTAGTAGACAATACCATCAATGAATATAAAGATGAATTGACGGAAAGTGAAGCGCAAGTGTACTAATAATGTATAATAATGTATTTAACATATTTTTATATTAATATTCAACATGTCGTTATTTCATTAAAAATATCTTATGCATTATTTTGTTAAGTGTTCATTATTTTTAGGGTATGCTAGAACGTCAAACGTTCTGAATATCTATTAAAAAGGTCAGAGATGTAAGAAAAATAATTTTAGAGATAATGATACTACTAGCAGGCTCAATTTTTCATAGAAGATAGAAAAGTTCAAGTTCTCTTCTGAATTTTACCATAGAACAGATTTCAATTCTAATTTCACCAGAGAAAATAAAAAGCTTCCACTTCGGTTTTAAGTTCACCAAAACATGAGAAATTTAAAGTTCACTTCTAAATTTTTCCGTAGAAGATAGGAAAAGTTATACTATGATTATGATTATTTTCAATGAAGATAAAAAGTTTCACTTTAATTCTAAATTTTCTTAAATTCAGTTCCGACTTCTCACATAGAGATGAAAAAATTTAATGTTCAGTTCCAAATTTTTCTTAGAAGATAGAAAAGTTCAATTTTTCTTCTGAATTTTACCAAAAAACACAATTCAATTTTAATTTCACCAGAGAAAATAAAAAGCTTCCACTTCAGCTTTAAGTTCACCAAGACATCAAAAATTTAAAGTTTAGTTCTAAATTTTTCCGTAGAAGATAAGAAAAGTTATACCATGATTGTGATTATTTTCTATGAAGATAAAAAGTTTCACTTTAATTCTAAATTTTCTTAAATTCAGTTCCGGCTTTTCTCAAAGAGATGAAAAAATTTAAAGTTCTGTTCCAAATATTTTCCCGGAAGAAGAAAAGTTCAACTTCGATTCTGAATTTTCTTAATGAAAATGAAATAAGTTATTGATCAATTCTATTTTTCCAAATAATATAAAAAGTTTCCACTTCAGTTCAGATTTTTCTCAAAGAGATGAAAAATTTAAAATACTTCCAAATTTTTCATAGAAGATAGAAAAGTTCAAGTTCTCTTCTGAATTTTACCAACGAACACAATTCAATTCTAATTTCTTCAGAGACAATAAAAAGCTTCCACTTCAGTTTTAAGTTCACCAAGACATAAAAAAATTTAAGTTCTGTTCTAAATTTTTCCGTAGAAGATAGGAAAAGTTATACTATGATTGTGATTATTTTCCATGAAGATAAAAGTTTCACTTTAATTCTAAAGTTTCTTAAATTCAGTTCCGACTTTTCACATAGAGATGAAAAAAATTTAAAGTTCTGTTCCAAATTTTTCATAGAAGATTGGAAAAGTTATGCTTTGATCGGGAATATTCAAGTTCTCTTCTGAATTTTACCAAAGAACACAATTCAATTCTAATTTCTCCAGAGAAAATAAAAGCTTCCACTTCAGTTTTAAGTTCACCATGACATAAAAAATTTAAAGTTCAGTTCTAAATTTTTACATAGAAGATAGGAAAAGTTATACTATGGTTTTGATTATTTCCTATGAAGATTAAAAGTTTCACTTCAATTCTGAATTTTCTCAATGAAAATGAAATAAGTTATTGATCATTTCTATTTTCCCAAAATAATATAAAAATTTTCCACTTCAGTTCAGATTTTTCTCAAACAGATGAAAAAATTTAAAATACTATTCCAAATTTTCCATAGAAGATAGAAAAGTTCAAGTTTTCTTCTTAATTTTATAAAAGAACATAATTCAATTATAATTTCTCCAGAGAAAATAAAAAGCTTCCACATCAGTTTTAAGTTCACCATGACACAAAAAATTTAAAGTTCAGTTAGATATTTTTCCATAGAAGATAGGAAAAGTTATACTATGATTGTGATTATTTTCCATGAAGATAAAAAGTTTCATTTTAATTGTAAATTTTCTTAAATTCAATTCCGACCTTTCTCAAAGAGATGAAAAAATTTAGAGTTCTGTTCCAAATATTTTCCCGGAAAAGAAAAGTTCAACTTCGATTCTGAATTTTCTCAATGAAAATGAAATAACTTATTGATCAATTCTATTTTCCTAAAATAATATAAAATTTTCCACTTCAATTCAGATTTTTCTCAAAGAGATGACAAAATTCAAAATATTGTTCCAAATTTTTCATAGAAGATAGAAAAAGTTATACTTTGATTGTGAATATTCTTCATGAAGATATGGAGTTCCACTTCAATTCTAAGTTTTCTCGAAGAAGTGCAAAATGTACATGTTCTTTTCTGAATTTTCTTAGAGAGGAGAAAAAAAAGTTAGCTTAATTCTGAAATTTACCAACGAAAATGAAAAAGCTTCTATTTCAGTTCATAATTTCTCAAAGAAATAAAAAATTAAAGTTCAATCCTAACTTATCCCATAGAAGATAGGAATGGCTATACTATGATTGTGATTATTTACCATGAAGATAAAAAGTGTCACTCTATTTCTAATTTTTCTTAAATTCAGTTCATTCATCTAACCACCATAAACAATAGGCTAGGTTAGGTTAGGCATAAATAAATATTAATAAATAATTAGAAACATTTCTCCATGTTTAAGTTAGGCTCGTTTAGCTTCGCTTATCATGAGCGCTCATGATAAGTTATCCTAACCTAACTTAAACATGGTAAAAAGATTATATTAGGTTAGGTTAGGCTAGATTAAGTTAGGTTAGGTTAAGTTAGGTTAGGTTAGGTTAGCGTACGTACGCGCGCGTACGTAGGCTAACCTAACCTAACTTAATCTAGCCTAACTTAACCTAATTTAATCTTTTTACCATGTTTAAGTTAGGTTAGGTTAGCTTATCATGAGCGCTCATGATAAGTTAACCTAACCTAGCCTAACTTAAACATGGAGAAATGTTTCTAATTATTTATTAATATTTATTTATACCTAATCTAACCTAATCTATTGTTTTTGGTGGTTAGTTGAATGAACTGAATTTAAGAAAAATTAGAAATAGAGTGAAACTTTTTATCTTCATGGTAAATAATCACAATCATAGTATAGCCATTCCTATCTTCTATGGAAAAATTTAGAATTGAACTTTCAAATTTTTATTTCTTTGAGAGATTATGAACTGAAATGGAAGCTTTTTCATTTTCATTGGTAAATTTCAGAATTGAGCTAACTTTTTTTTCTTCTCTCTTAGAAAATTCAGAAGAGAACTTGTACATTTTGCACTTCTTCGAGAAAACTTAGAATTAAAGTGGAACTCCATATCTACATGAAGAATATTCATAATCAAAGTATAACTTTTTCTATCTTCTATGAAAAATTTGGAACAATATTTTAAATTTTGTCATCTCTTTGAGAAAAATCTGAATTGAAGCGGAAAATTTTATATTATTTTAGGAAAATAGAATTGATCAATAACTTATTTCATTTTCATTGAGAAAATTCAGAATCGAAGTTGAACTTTTCTTTTCCGGGAAAATATTTGGAACAGAACTTTAAATTTTTTCATCTCTTTGAGAAAGGTCTGAATTGAATTTAAGAAAATTTAGAATTAAAATGAAACTTTTTATCTTCATGGAAAATAATCACAATCATAGTATAACTTTTTCCTATCTTCTATGGAAAAATTTAGAACTGAACTTTAAATTTTTTGTGTCTTGGTGAACTTAAAACTGATGTGGAAGCTTTTTATTTTCTCTGGAGAAATTATAATTTAATTATGTTCTTTGGTAAAATTCAGAAGAGAACTTGAACTTTTCTATCTTCTATGGAAAATTTGGAACAGTATTTTAAATTTTTTCATCTGTTTGAGAAAAATCTGAACTGAAGTGGAAAATTTTTATATTATTTTAGGACAATAGAAATGATCAATAACTTATTTCATTTTCATTGAGAAAGTTCAGAATCGAAGTTGAACTTTTCTTCACTTCTTTGAGAAAATTTAAAATTGAAGTGAAACTTTTAATCTTCATAGGAAATAATCACAATCATAGTATAACTTTTCCTATCTTCTATGTAAAAATTTAGAACTGAGCTTTAAATTTTTTATGTCATGGTGAACTTAAAACTGAAGTGGAAGCTTTTTATTTTCTCTGGAGAAATTAGAATTGAATTGTGTTCTTTGGTAAAATTCTTAAGAGAACTTGAACTTTTCTATCTTCTATGAAAAATTGAGCCTGCTAGTAGTATCATTATCTCTAAAATTATTTTTCTTACATCTCTGACCTTTTTAATAGATATTCAGAACGTTTGACGTTCTAGCATACCCTAAAAATAATGAACACTTAACAAAATAATGCATTAGATATTTTTAATGAAATAACGACATGTAGAATATTAATATAAAAATATGTTAAATACATTATTATACATTATTAGTACACTTGCGCTTCATTTTCCGTCAATTCATCTTTATATTCATTGATAATATTGTCTGCTAATGTCCTTTTTATTCTGCCTGCGATTTCACTGTCTATTGTCACATTATTTTTACATAGATTGCAGTTTTGGCACATTGACATGATATGATTTATGATGTTGATGCAGCTGTATGCATGTCTTCTTTTTCCTTTTGCTTTCATTCGAATGCTAACACCGGAAAGATTGGGATAAGATCTATCAACGGCTAACATGCTACCAGAACCATTAGCTAGAAGTTGTCCCTCTTCATCAACTATTATTTTTAAGTTGGCATTCTCTTTGACTACTAATTTCTCTGGTAATGTTACTCTCGCATATCCACCTCTTGCATGATGGAAATTCTTGGGTACACCAAAGGAATTTAACTCCTCACTGTCATGACAACGTATGCATACATTCCGAATAAGATCTCCACTTGCACTCGTTTCATAGTTCAGGTATTTCTCCTTGTCAGCATTCAACACGACGATGATTTTTTCATGTGCACATACTTTCGTCGAATAATTCATCTTCACGTTTTACAGATATGAATTGTGTGTTGATCCTTCCACTGCGTAAAAAATACTGATTTAATGCGTGCAATAAACTCGGTAGTGTCGATAACCTGCCATAGAGTATCAGTGGAAAAGCCGCGTCGTGTCTATGAACAAGCATAGAGTACGATTGGTAGAGCCGTAAGCATATTTCATGTCATTTTAAGATTTAAGAAAATTTAGAATTAAAGTGAAACTTTTTATCTTCATGGAAAATAATCATAATCATAGCATAACTTTTCCTATCTTCTGTGGAAAAATTTAGAAGTGAACTTTAAATTTTTTATGTCTTGGTGAACTTAAAACTGACGTGGAAAATATTTGGAGCCGAACTTTAAATTTTTTCATCTCTTTGAGAAAAGTCGGAACTGAATTTAAAAAAATTTAGAATTAAAGTGAAACTTTATATCTTCATAGAAAATAATCACAATCATAGTATAACTTTTCCTATCTTCTATGTAAAAATTTAGAACTGAACTTAAAATATTTTATGTCTTGGTGAACTTAAAACTGACGTGGAAGCTTCACCTACGAAATACTAGGAAACCTTAGCTCAGAAAAGCCTGAAATAGCCAACTACTCATCCCAAACTAGAAGTTTCAGACAACAAACACCTATGAGGGACTAAGAATCCTAGCTCTGAAAAGTCCAAAAAGCAAACTACACCTCCCAAATCATAATTTTCTGAAAGCACACACCTATGAAATACTAAGAAATCTAGCTCAGAAAAGTCAAAAATGGCAAACCATTCATTCCCAAATCATAGGTTTCAGTCAACACACACCTAAAAAAGGCTAAGAAATACAGCTCAGACAAGTCAAAAAATAGCAACCCACACATCCCAAACCCACACATCCCAAATCATTGGTTTCAGACCCCACACACCTACGAAAGACTAAGAAATCTGGTTATGAAAAGTCTTAAATAGCAAATTGCATACCCCTAATCATAAGTTTCAGACAACACACACCTATGAAATACTAAGAAAACTTAGATAAAAAAGGCCTGGAATAGCAAACTATTCATCCCAAACTATAGGTTCCAGAAAATAAACACCTATGAGGGACTAAGAATCCTAGCTCTGAAAAATCTAAAAAGCAAACTACAAATCCCAAAACATAATTTTCTGACAGCACACACCTATGAAAGGCTAAGAAACCTAGCTCAGAAAAGTCAAAAATAGCAAATTAACCATCCCAAATCATAGGTTTCAGACAATACATACCTATGAAAGGCTAAGAAATCAAGCTCAGAAAGGTCAAAAATAGCAACCCACCCATCCCAAAACATAGGTTTCAGACAACACACACCAACGAAAGACTAAGAACCTTATATCCCAAATCATAGGTTTCAGTCAACACACACCAACGAAAGACTAAGAAATCTAACTTAGAAAGCCCGAAATAGTAATTTACATATCCCAAATCACAAGTTTCAGACAACATTCACCTACGAAATACTATGAAACCTTAGCTCAGAAAGGCCTGAAACAGCAAATTAGACACCTCAAGTCATAAGTTTCAGACAACACACACCTACGAAATACTTAGAAATCTTAGCTCAGAAAAGCCTGAAATAGCAAACTACTCATCCCAAACTATAGGTTTCAGACAACAAACACCTATGAGGGACTAAGAATCCTAGCTCTGAAAAGTCCAAAAAGCAAAACTACAAATCCCAAATCATAGGTTTCAGACAACACACACCAACGAAAGACTAAGAAATCTAGCTTAGAAAAGCCCGAAATAGTAATTTACATATCCCAAATCATAAGTTTCAGTCAACACACACCTACGACAGGCAAAGAAATCCAGCTCTGAAAAGTCCAAAAGCAAACTACTCATCCCAAACTATAGGTTTCAGACAACAAACACCTATGAAAGTCTAAAACATCTAGCTCAGAAAAGTCAAAAATAGTAATTTACATATCCCAAATCATAATTTTCTGACAACACACACCTATGAAAGGCTAACAAACCTAGCTCAGAAAAGTCAAAATAGCAAACTACTCATCCCAAACTATAGGTTTCAGACAACAAACACCTATGAGGGACTAAGAAATCTAGCTCAGAAAAGTCAAAAATAGCAAATTAACCATCTTAAATCATAGGTTTCAGACAACACATACCTATGAAAGGTTAAGAAACCTAGCTCAGAAAAGTCAAAAATAGCAAATTAACCATCTTAAATCATAG
Organism: Artemia sp. Qi Xiang Cuo; assembly: GCF_049724085.1. Lineage (NCBI taxonomy): Eukaryota > Metazoa > Arthropoda > Branchiopoda > Anostraca > Artemiidae > Artemia > Artemia sp. Qi Xiang Cuo. The sequence continues at coordinate 90,183,927 of NC_142797.1, forward strand.
GTTTCAGACAACACATACCTATGAAAGGCTAAGAAATCAAGATCAGAAAGGTCAAAAATAGCAACCCACCCATCCCAAATCATTGGTTTCAGACAACACACATCAACGAAAGACTAAGAAATCTAGCTTAGAAAAGCACGAAATACAACATTCACCTACGAAATACTATGAAACCTTAGCTCAGAAAAGCCTGAAATAGCAAATTACACACCTCAAATCATAAGTTTCAGACAACACACACCTACGAAATACTAAGAAACCTTAGCTCAGAAAAGCCTGAAATAGCAAACTACTCATCCCAAACTATAGGTTTCAGACAACAAACACCTATGAGGGACTATGAATCTTAGCTCTGAAAAGTCCAAAAAGCAAACTACAAACCCCAAATCATAGGTTTCAGACAACACACAACAATGAAAGACTAATAACCCTACATCCCAGATCATAGGTTTTAGTCAACACACACCCACAAAAGACTAAGGAATCTAACTTAGAAAAGGCAAAAATAGTAATTTATATATTCAAAATCATAAGTTTCAGACAACATACACCTACGAAATACTATAAAACCTTAGCTCAGAAAGGCCTGAAATAGCAAATTAGACACCTCAAGTCATAAGTTTCAGACAACACACACCTACGAAATACTAAGAAACCTTAGCTCAGAAAAGCCTGACATAGCAAACTACTCATCCCAAACTATAGGTTTCAGACAACAAACCCCTATGAGGGTCTAAGAATCCTAGCTCTGAAAAGTCCAAAAAGCAAAACTACAAATCCCAAATCATAGGTTTCAGACAACACACACCAACGAAAGACTAAGAAATCTAGCTTAGAAAAGCCCGAAATAGTAATTTACATATCCCAAATCATAGGTTTCAGTCAACACACACCTACGAAAGGCTATGAAATCCATTTCTGAAAAGTCCAAAAGCAAACTACTCATCCCAACCTATAGGTTTCAGACAACAAACACCTATGAAAGTCTAAGAAATCCAGCTCAGAAAAGTCAAAAATAGTAATTTACATATCCCAAATCATAGGTTTCTGACAACAATTACCTATGAAAGGCTAAGAAACCTAGCTCAGAAAAGTCAAAAATAGCAAACTGCTCATACCAAACTATAGGTTTCAGACAACAAACACCTATGAGGGACTAAGAAATCTTGCTCAGAAAATACCGAAATAGTAATTTATATATCCCAAATCATAATTTTCTGACAACATTCACATACGATATACTAGGAAAGCCTAGCTCATAAAAGTCTGAAATAGCAAACTACTCATCCCAAACTAGAAGTTTCAGACAACAAACACCTATGAGAGACTAAGAATCCTAGCTCTGAAAAGTTCGAATAGCAAACTACACATCCCAAATCATAATTTTCTGACAACACACACCTATGAAAGGCTAAGAAATCCAGCTCAGAAAAGTCAAAAATAGCAAACCACCCATCCCAAATCATAGGTTTCAGACAACAAATACCTATGAAAGGCTAAGAAATCCAACTCAGAAAAGTCAAAAATAACAAACCATACACCCCAAATCATAGGTTTCAGAGAATATACATCAACGAAAGACTGTGCCCGGGGCGGGCCTTTGAGGGTCTGGGGGGACCTTTGGGCCCGGGGGGGTTCGTGGGGGTTGGGGGTTGGGGTATGGGAGCCATTTGGGCCGGGGTAGGGCTATTGGGGCCATTTGGGGTTGGGGTAGAGGACCTCACGATACTGTTCAAATAGAACTTGTTTACTATAACGACCACACTCAAAACCTCTTCTAAAACCTTTTCTAAAATCATCTTTTAAAATGTCTCTAACTGTTTCGCCGAAATAATTCCCTAAAATGTTTAAAACCGTTTCACCCAAATAATCCCCTAAAAGTAAATTCTTTGTGTTTCTTTTGTTTTTGGCATCCCTGCGCTGTCACATTTCAAATTTCTAGGAAACCCTTTCCTACGTTAATCTCTTCATCTCATAAATGTTCCTAGCTACACTATTAAGGTTTCGTTAGAATATCAATTTATCTCTCCGACTTAAAGCTCAGTGAAGCCGTATTTAAAAATAGAATTTCTATCTCTTTAGACTCCCGCATAATTCCATGATAACAAGTGATGTCATTTCTAATTCCTGACACTAAAGATCAATGAAGCCCTATTTAAAAATAGAATATTAATTTTTTTCTCTGACCTAAAGAACGTTTATCCCTCAGACCTAAGATTAAAGAAGCCATAATGTTTGTTTCTTAATTCCCCTTTCGTGAACCAATCATTCCCCCGCAGATGTTTGTTTCTTAATTCCCCTTTCGTGAACCAATAATTCCCCCACCGATTATGTAAATCACCCCAATTTCATTACACCTGGACAAACAACAGCAAATAAATCGACCTTGAAACATCCATCAAAGTGAGAAAATCCCTGTTTTTTCCATTCTCACTGACAATGAACCATAAAACATCCATCAAAGTGAGAAAGTTTCTGTTTTTTCATTCTCACTGACAAAAACGATAAAACAGACATAAATTGTTGTTGACATCCATGAAAAACATCAAATAAATTGACCAACACCCATAATCGTCCAAGAAAACATCCATCAAAGTTAGAAAGTTCCTGTTTTTCCATTCTCACTGACAAAAACCATAAAACAGACATAAATTGCTGTTGACATCCATTAATGTGAGAATTGTCCTGTTTTTTCATTATCACTGACAAAAACCATAAATCAGACATTAATTAGTGTTGACATCCATGAAAAACATCAAATAAATTGACCAACACACATAACCATCCAAGAAAACATCCATAAAAGTGAGAAAATTCATGTTTTTTAAGTGAGAAAATTCCTGTTTTTTCATTCTCACTGAGAAAACCATAAACCACGTGGTCATGTCACGAGTAGCACCCCCCTCTCTACTGTCTCTACTTAAAGGGTAAAGATACTAATGCCAAAATCAGAAGAAAACATATTTATTATCCACAAAGCATTTACCTGAAAAACTAAAATAGGCACAAGTTATGATTGCTCTCCGTAGTTATCACGTAAACATTTTTTGAAGATCCTGTTTTTAGAAAAAAAAAATCTCTTGACTGCTACTCCTTTTCAAATCTGGCAGCAGCTAGGTAATATCAGATCATCAACAAGATTCAAGAATATATTTCATATTTTCCCCTAAAGTAAATAGTTAGATGCAAGGTAAAGCTTATACTCATTTTTGCCTAAACGTTAAGCAGTACATGGTGACTGCCTTAGAAGTCAGTGTTTTAAAATACATAGAATATATGTTAATCTTCTAAAGAACGTTTAGAAGTCTTAATTATTTTTATGTCATCCATTTTGACCGATATTAAAAAAAATTGTACATTTGGCTACTTGAATAAAATAGTTTTCGAAGACTTTTTTTTAGAAATAACTGAAGTTAAAATAGCTAAAATAAACGTTTACCCTTTTCAGTACGAAAATGGGAGGTACTAGATAAGATATTCGATATAAAATCACATATCCAATAAAAACACATACAAAACAGTGGTATACTTTGAAAACCCTAATGTTACGTTATATTTTTTTAAACCCTTTTTTTAGTAGCATATAGAAACAAAAAATTGGTTTTGTAGCTTGTATAATCCTTTTTTGAAGATTAAAAAATACTCTAGTTTTGGCAGCAAAAATGAAAGTTTTACGCGCTGATACGTAAAGAGTGTATCAAAGTTTGTTACACTCAAAAATGAATTCATAATGATTGTAGAAAATGTTTAGTAATAGATTGTGAAAAATAAACTGACTATTAAGGAAGAAAAAAATCTTGAAAAATATAACTTCAAAACATTAATTTGTACAAATGACTATTGAAGTGTTCAAGTGCTTTCACTGTTTCTCAGAAATGTCATTTTATATCCAGTATTTATTGACATAGTTGTTTAATACTGTGTAATGCCGGTTTTAGAAATTTAAGTTTTGATATTGCTCCTTACCTATCAGTTGAAAAAAAACCTTATTTTGTAATTGTGTTACGACAAGATTGGATTATTTATTCTATGTCTGTTCGGAAAGGCTAAGTGCATTAAAGTGAAAATTTGCGAATGTTGATGGGGATCTTGAGCTAAATCTAAAGATACTATATGCATCCGGAACATCTGAGAGTATTAAGTTTAAACTTTAAGGGCATGTAGGGAACGATGTTAGAAAGTGATCAAAGGGCAACCAGTTCCCCTTCCATTCCCCATATAGCTGCCCTCCCTCTAAATATATAAGTTAAAAGTTTTGAAACAGTCATATTGTTCAACATAGTCAAATAACTATATCTCCGGGGAGAACTTGACCCCCAAAGCCCCTGGGGCTGGTGTTATCATATTACTAGCGTGGTCATATACAAAGTTAGCGATTTTGGAAACAGGGCATGTTAGTAGTAATCTATTACACAGTTTCAAGCGTACATTCAAGCGTACATTCACGCCTACAAGAATATACAGTGTGGTATCACGTGGACATTTAAAAAGAGTTGGCAACCTATAGAGTGGTTCAACTTGTTTTGAGAGTATGATTGTTTTTTTTTCTTTTTTTTGGCAATTGACATTTTTCTGATAACAAGTAGCATTCATTGGGATTGTAGCTCTATGGTGTGGATGACTTGAAAATAAAATTTTTAACGAGAAATGCCTGAAAAGTGCATGGATGCTACAATCAGAATTGTTTGATTGACATTTGCAAAAAGGGATAAGGGATTCACGAATTGGACTGTACGAACGATCTTATTTGAATAATAGGAAAACAAACAGACCCAGATAACATTCGCGAATTCGATTGTATAAAGGTGGAGAAAAACAAAAAGGGTGGTCTTATGACTTGACATAGCTTTACTTCTTCGATGTGTACTGTATAATACACAAGTGGTGTTTGAACAGTGTTGTCAATTTAAAATAGAGTTTAACGTTATACTATACTAAAAAGATGATACTAAGAGAGATGTAGATGGCAAGAAGAGAATTTTAATAACGGATAGCTTTACTTCTTCGATGTGTACTGTATAATACACAAGTGGTGTTTGAACAGTGTTGTCAATTAAAAATATAGTTTAACGTTATACTATACTAAAAAGTTGATACTAAGATAGATGTAGATGGCAAGAAGAGAATTTTAATAACGGATAGCTTTACTTCTTCGATGTGTTCTGTATAATACACAAGTGGTGGGGTGATCGGAGCGGGGTGTCTTAGAGTACTTATAGTGCTGTACCTTGGGTCGAGTTGCTAGCGAAGAACCCGCGAGGATGACTTGAAATAAAATATTTTACGAGAAATGTCTGAAAAGTGTTTTGGGGGAGATGGGTTGATTGCCAGAAGGATGGCTTAGCGTACTTAGAGTGTGATAGTGGGGGGTGAGTTGCTAGCGAAAAACCCGTTTGGATGACTTGAAAATAAAATTTTTAACGAAAAATGGCTGAAAAGTGTTTTGGGGGAGATGGGTTGATTGGCAGAAGGATGTCTTAGCGTAGTTATAGCGTGATAGTGGGGGTCGAGTTTCTAGAAAAAAAACCCTTGTGGATGACTTGAAATAAAAATTTTAACGAGAAATGGCTGAAAAGTGTTTTGGGGGAGATGGGTTGATTGCCAGAAGGATGTCTTAGCTTACTTAGAGTGTGATAGTGGGGGGCGAGTCGCTAACGAAAAACCCGTGTAGATGACTTGAAAATAAAATTTTTAACGAAAAATGGCTGAAAAGTGTTTTGGGGAAGATGGGTTGATTGGCAGAAGGATGTCTTAGCGTAGTTATATCGTGATAGTGGGGGGCGCGTTGCTGGTGAAAAACCCGTGTGGATGGCTTGAAATAAAATTTTTAACGAGAAATGGCTGAAAAGTGTTTTGGGGGAGATGGGTTGCTATTTTTGACTTTTCTGAGCTGGATTTCTTAGCCTTTCATAGGTGTGTGTTGTCTGAAAACTATGATTTGGGATGGGTGGTTTGCTATTTTTGACTTTTCTGAGCTGGATTTCTTAGCCTTTCATAGGTGTGTGTTGTCAGAAAATTATGATTTGGGATGTGTAATTTGCTATTTGGACTTTTCAGAGCTAATATTCTTAGTCTCTCATAGGTGTTTGTTGTCTGAAACCTATAGTTTGGGATGAGTAGTTTGCTATTTCAGGCTTTTATGAGCTAGGTTTCCTAGTACTTCGTAGGTGTCTGTTGTCTGAAACTTATGTTTTGGGATATGTAAATTACTATTTCGGGATTTTCTGAGCTAGATTTCTTAGTCTTTCGTTGATGTGTGTTGTCTGAAACCTATAATTTGGTGTGGGTGGGTTGCTATTTTGACTTTTCTGAGCTGGATTTCTTAGTCTTTCATAGGTGTGTGTTGTCTGAAACCTATGGTTGGGGATGTGTGGGTTGCTATTTATGACTTTTCTTAGCTTGATTTCTGAGCCTTTCATAGGTGTGTGTTGTCAGAAAATTATGATTTGGGATGTGTAGTTTGCTATTTGGAATTTTCAGAGCTAGGATTCTTAGTCTCTCATAGGCGTTTGGTGTCTGAAACCTATAGTTTGTGATGAGTAGTTTGCTATTTCAGGCTTTTATGGAATAGGCTTCCTAGTATTTCATAGGTGTGTGCTGTCTGAAACTTATGATTTGGGATATGTAAATTACTATTTCGGGCTATTCTGAGCTAGATTTCTTAGTCTTTCGTTGGTGTGTATTGTCTGAAACTTATGATTTGGGATATGTAAATTACTATTTCGGGCTTTTCTGAGCTAGATTTCTTAGTCTTTCGTTGGTTTGTGTTGTCTGAAATCTATGATTTGGGATGTGTGGGTTGCTATTTTTGACTTTTCTGACCTGGATTTCTTAGCCTTTCATAGGTGTGTGTTGTCTGAAACCTATGATTTGGGATGGGTGGTTTGCTATTTTTGACTTTTCTGAGCTAGATTTCTTAGCCTTTCATAGGTGTTTCCAAAGATTTAGGATACATTAACTTTAGTGTTGCCAGTCAAAAGCTAAGAGTTTGAGAAAATTGCCTGATTATCGAAAAATGACGAAAACTCCCTCCAAAAGTCGACAGGAATGGAATTGTCTTAAGGGGGGAATTTTCCATGGAAGAGGGGGAGGGTATTTTTACGTGAAAACAACTTCAACCGTGCCCAGCCCCCCGCATTTTTAACATGAAATGGCTGAAAAGTGTTTTTTTTTGGGTGGGGGGACTGGTATTAGTCTCTCATAGGCGTGTGTTATCTGAAACCTATAAAAATAAACTATTTCTGTAAAATCTGAGCTAATAAGGGTTTTGACCGTAAACTCTAGTTTTTTTTGTAAGAAAATTATGGAAAATACATTTATCTGGTACAGGTGTGAAAAATAAAACTATATCCGTAAAATCTGAACTAATAATTCAATATTTTTTTTTTCATAAAAACAAACTTTTTTTTTTAACTTCGAAATTTTTCAACTTTATTTATTTTTTTCTTTTTGTACATATCTTAAAATTTCAAAATATGCTTACGGCTATAACAATTGTGCTCTATGATTGGTCAGAGACATGATGTGGCTTTCCCACTGGTATTCTATGACCGGTTATCGACACCCCCTAGTCTATTGCATGTATTAAATAAGTATTTTTTACGCAGTGGAACGATAAACACATAAGTCATATCTTAAAAAAACCAAAAGTAAAGATGGAACATTTTAATAGAGTGTGTTCATATAACAAGGTTATTGTAGCATTGAATGCCGACATGGAGAAGTATTTAAACTATGAAACAAGTACAAGTGGTAGCACTATCGGAAAGGTATGCGTGCGTTGTCATGACAGTGAGAGTTTAGATTTCTTTGGAGCACCTAAGAATTTCTATTATACAAATGCTGGATATGCGAAATTATCATTTCCAGAGATGATTACACTCAAAGAGAATGCTAACATAAAAATAATTGTTGATGATAGAGGACAACTCCTTGCTACTGCTGCAGGTAACATATTACCTACGGATACATCCAATCATCAGCTTTCGGGTATTAGCATTCGACGGAAGGCTAATAAAAGAAAGGCCTACTCTGTTACTAATATCGTAAACCATATCTTGTTTACGTGCCGAAACTGTTACCTGTGTAAAAATAATGTGTTAATAGACAGTGAAATTGTCAGAAAAATAAAAATGGCATTGTCAGAAAATATCACTACATAATATAAAGATGAAACGATGAAAAACAAAGCACCAGCAAACATTACTGGCATTGATCAAACAGTCAATGAATCAAATAATACCAAAGACGAAAAACATATTGAGCCTGTCGATGACACACCAGTAAAAATTGTGTATGATTCAAAATGGAATAATGATTATTCTACTGATTACGAACTAAGAGAAGACTATAGCTATAGTATCAAGAGAGAATATGGTGAACCATTTTATGGAACAGATTCAAAATGTCCAAAGTTGTTCATTTATATTAATAATGTATAATAATATATATTTTTTGTATTAATATTTTACATGACATTATTTCATTAAAAATATATTATGCATTACATTGTTATGTGTTCATTATTTTTAGAGTAAGCTAGCATATCGAACATTCGTTTTTCAAGCAGACTGTTTTTCGAGCCAAAAATAGACTAAAGTTTCAGATTTGAACCAGAGAATTGTATTTTTTCATAATTTTCTTACAAAAAACTAGAGTTTACGGCCAAAAACCCTTATTAGCTCAGATTTTATAGAAATAGTTTTATTTTTCGATCCGAAAATAGACTAAAGATTCAGATTTGAACGAGAGAATTGTATTTTCCATAATTTTCTTCCAAGAAACTAGAGTTTACGGCCAAAAACCCTTATTAGCTCAGATTTTATAGAAATAGATTTATTTTTCGATCCGAAAACAGACTAAATTTTCAGATTTGAACCAGAGAATTGTATTTTCCATAATTTTCTTACATCTTTGGAAATGGTTAACGATAAAAAACATATTTTCGACCAGATGGGTTTTCGAAAACACATTCAGCATGGCGTGCGCTATTTTTTTTATCAAAACTTAAACGGGCAGAAACAGAGGCGGTTTCCAAAGATTTAAACTATGAAAAACAAAGCACCAGGAAACGTTACTGGCGTTGATCAAACATTCAATGAATCAAATAATACCAAAGACGAAAAACATATTGAGCCTGTCGATGACACACCAGTAAAAATTGTGTATGATTCAAAATGGAATAATGATTATTCTACTGATTACGAACTAAGAGAAGACAATAGCTATAGTATCAAGAGGGAACATGGTGAACCATTTAATGGAACAGATTCAAAATGTCCAAAGTTGTTCATTGATGTTAATAATGTATAATAATATATATTTTTTGTATTAATATTCTACATGACATTATTTCATTAAAAATATATTATGCATTACATTATTACGTGTTCATTTTTCGTACAGTAAGCTAGTATATCGAACATTCGTTTTTTAAGCAGACTGTTTTTCGAGCCAAAAATAGACTAAAGTTTCAGATTTGAACCAGAGAATTGTATTTTCCATAATTTTCTTACAAAAAAAAATAGAGTTTACGACAAAAAACCCTTATTAGCTCAAATTTTATAGAAATAGTTTAATTTTTTGATCTGAAAATAGACTAAAGTTTCAGATTTGAACCAGAGAATTATATTTTTTCATAATTTTCTTACAAGAAACTAGAGTTTACGGCCAAAAACCCTGATTAGCTCAGATTTTATAGAAATAGTTTTATTTTTCGATCCGAAAATAGACTAAAGTTTCAGATTTGAACCAGAGAATTGTATTTTCCATAATTTTCTTACATTTTTGGAAATGGTTAACGATAACATGGTCGGAAACATGTTTTCGACCAGATGGGTTTTTGAAAGCAAATTCAGCATGGCGTGCGCTATTTTTTTTTATCAAAACTTAAACGGGCAGAAATAGAGGTTGTTTCCAAAGATTTAGGATTCATTAACTTTAGTGTTGCCAGCCAAAAGCTATTAACTTGAGAAAATTGTCTGATTATCAAAAATGGGGAAACACCCTCCAAAAGTCGACAGGAATGGTATTGTCTTGAGGGGGGAATTTTCCATGGAAGAGGGGAAGGGTATTTTTACATGAAAACATAACTTCAACCATGACCCGCAATCAGAAATTAAATTATAAAAAAAGTTTCTTCAACTGAAAGTAAAAAGCAACATCAAAACTTAAACGGTCAGAAATAGAGGCTGTTTCCAAAGATTTAGAATTCATTAACTTTAGTGGTGTCAGTCAAAAGCTATGAGCTTGTGAAAATTGCCTGATTATCGAAAAATAGGGAAACCCCCTCCAAAAGTCGACAGGAATGGTATTGTCTTGAGGGGGGGTGGTGGATTTTCCATGGAAGAGGGGAAGGGCATTTTTACATGCCCCCCTCCGGTGCGCCGGAGGGGGGCATTAAATAGTCGAATTTATGCTGATATACACACACACACAGAGACGACACACACACACATAGCGATGACACAAGCACAGAGACGACACACACACACAGAGACGACACACACACACACACAGAGACGATACACACACACACACACACACAGAGACGACACACACAAAGCGACGACACAAGCACAGAGAGGACACACACACAGAGATAACGCACACACAAAGTGACGACTTACACACTAAAGTTAATGAATCCTAAATCTTTAGAAACAGCCTCTATTTCTCCCCGTTTAAGTTTTGATGTTGCTCCTTACTTTCAGTTGAAGAAACTTTTTTATAATTTTATTTCTGATTGCGGGCCACGGTTGAAGTTGTTTTCATGTAAAAATACCCTTCCCCTATTCCATGGAAAATTCTCCTCCCCCCCTCAAGACAAAACCATTCCTGTTGACTTTTGGAGGGTGTGTCCACATTTTTCGATTTTCAGGCAATTTTCACAATCTCATAGCTTTTGACTGACAACACTAAAGTTAATGAATTCTAAATCTTTGGAAACAGACTCTATTTCTGACCGTTTAAGTTTTGATGTTGCTCCTTACTTTTATTTGAAGAAACTTTTTTTATAATTTAATTTCTGATTGCGGGCCATGGTTGAAGTTGTGTTTTCATGTAAAAATCCCCTTCCCCTTTTCTATGGAAAATTCCCCCCCCTCAAGACAATACCATTCCTGTCGACTTTTGGAGGGTGTTTCCCCATTTTTCAATAATCAGACAATTTTCTCAAGTTCATCGCTTTTGAATGGCAACACTGAAGTTAATGAGTCCTAAATCTTTGGAAACAACCTCTATTTCTGCCCGTTTAAGTTATGATAAAAAAAAAATAGCGCACGCCATGCTGAATGTGCTTTCAAAAACCCATCTGGTCGAAAACATGTTTGTTATCGTTAACCATTTCCAAAGATGTAAGAAAATTATGGAAAATACAATTCTTTGGTTCAAATTTGAAACCTCAGTCTATTTTTGGATCGAAAAATAAAACTATTTCTATAAAATCTGAGCTAATAAGGGTTTTTGGCCGTAAACTCTAGTTTCTTGGAAGAAAATTATGGAAAATACAATTCTCTGGTTCAAATCTGAAATTCTAGTCTATTTTCGGATCGAAAAATAAAACTATTTCTATAAAATCTGAGCTAATAAGGGTTTTTGGCCGTAAACTCTAGTTTTTCGTAAGAAAATTATGAAAAAATACAATTCAATGGTTCAAATCTGAAACTTTAGTCTATTTTCAGATCAAAAAATAAAACTATTTCTATAAAATTTGAGCTAATAAGGGTTTTTGGTCGTAAACTCTAGTTTTTTTTTGTAAGAAAATTATGGAAAATACAATTCTCTGGTTCAAATCTGAAACTTTAGTCTATTTTTGGCTCAAAAAACAGTCTGCTTAAAAAACGAATGTTCGAAATGCTAGCTTACTGTACAAAAAATGAACACGTAACAATGTAATGCATAATATATTTTTAATGAAATTATGTCATGTAGAATATTAATACAAAAAATATATATTATTATACATTATTAATATCAATGAACAACTTTGAACATTTTGAATCTGTTCCATAAGATGGTTCACCATGTTCTCTCTTGATACTATAGCTATTGTCTTCTCTTAGTTCGTAATCAGTAGAATAATCATTATTCCATTTTGAATCATACACAATTTTTAATGGTGTGTCATCGACAGGCTCAATATATTTTTCGTCTTTGGTATTATTTGATTCATTGAATGTTTGATCAACGCCAGTAACGTTTTCTGGTGCTTTGTTTTTCATAGTTTAAATCTTTGGAAACCGCCTCTATTTCTGCCCGTTTAAGTTTTGATAAAAAAAAATAGCGCACACCATGCTGAATTTGCTTTCAAAAACCCATCTGGTCGAAAACATGTTTGTTATCGTTAACCATTTCCAAAGATGTAAGAAAATTATGGAAAATACAATTCTCTGGTTCAAATCTGAAACTTTAGTCTGTTTTCGGATCGAAAAATAAAACTATTTCTATAAAATCTGAGCTAATAAGGGTTTTTGGCCGTAAACTCTAGTTTTTTGAAAAAAATTTATGAAAAAATACAATTCTCTGGTTCAAATCTGAAACTTTAGTCTATTTTCAGATCGAAAAATAAAACTATTTCTATAAAATTTGAGCTAATAAGGGTTTTTTGGCCGTAGACTCTAGTTTTTTGTAAGAAAATTATGGAAATACAATTCTCTGGTTCAAATCTGAAACTTTAGTCTTTTTTTGGCTGCAAAAACAGTCTGCTTGAAAAACGAATGTTCGATATGCTAGCTTACTCTAAAAATAATGAGCACATAACAATGTAATGCATAATATATTTTTAATGAAATAATGTCATGTAGAATATTAATCCAAAACATATTTATTATTATACATTATTAATATCAATTAACAACTTTGGACATTTTGAATCTGTTCCATAAAATGGTTCACCATGTTCTCTCTTGATACTATAGCTATTTTCTTCTCTTAGTTCGTAATCAGTAGAATAATCATTATTCCATTTTGAATCATACACAATTTTTACTGGTGTGTCATCGACAGGCTCAATATGTTTTTCGTCTTTGGTATTATTTGATTCATTGACTGTTTGATCAATGCCAGTAACGTTTCCTGGTGCTTTGTTTTTCATCGTTTCATCTTTATATTCCGTAGTGATATTTTCTGACAATGCCATTTTTATTTTTCTGACAATTTCACTGTCTATTAACACATTATTTTTACACAGGTAACAGTTTCGGCACGTAAATAAGATATGGTTTACGATATTAGTAACAGAGTAGGCCTTTCTTTTATTAGCCTTCCGTTGAATTCTAATACCCGAAAGCTGATTATTGGATGTATCCGTAGGTAATGTGTTACCTGCAGCAGTAGCAAGGAGTTGTCCTCTATCATCAACAATTATCTTTATGTTAGCATTATCTCTGAGTGTAATCATCTCTGGAAATGATAATTTTGCATATCCAGCATTCGTATAATAGAAATTCTCAGGTGCTCCAAAGAAATCACTTTCATAACAACGCACGCATACGTTTCCGATAGTGCTACCATTTGTACTTGTTTCATAGTTTAAATACTTCTCCTTGTCGGCATTCAATGCTACAATAACCTTGTTATGTGAACACACTCTATTAAAATGTTCCATCTTCACTTTTTTTTAAGATATGACTTATGTGTTTATCGTTCCACTGCGTAAAAAATACTGATTTAATACATGCAATAGACTAGGTGGTGTCAATAACTGGTCATAGAATACCAGTGGGAAAGCCACATCATGTCTCTGACCAATCATAGAGCACAATTGTTAGAACCATAAGCATATTTTGAAATTTTAAGATATGTACAAAAAGAAAAAAATAAATAAAGTTGAAAAATTTCGAAGTTAAAAAAAAAGTTTGTTTTTATGAAAAAAAAAATATTGAATTATTAGTTCAGATTTTACGGATATAGTTTTATTTTTCAATCCAAAAATAGACTTAAGTTTCACACCTGTACCAGAGAATTTTATTTTCCATAATTTTCTTACAAAAAAAAACTAGAGTTTACGGTCAAAACCCTTATTAGCTCAGATTTTACGGAAATAGTTTATTTTTATAGGTTTCAGACAACAAACACCTATGAGAGACTAATACCCATCCCCCCCAAAAAAAAATACTTTTCAGCAATTTCATGTTGAAAATGCGGGGGCTTGGCAAGGTTGAAGTTGTTTTCACCTAAAAATACCCTCCCCCTCGTCCATGGAAAATTCCCCCCTCAAGACACTTACATTCCTGTCGACTTTTGGCGGGTGTTTTCTTTATTTTTCGATAATCAGGCAATTTTCTCAAACTCATAGCTTTCGACTGGCAACACTAAAGTTAATGAATCCTAAATCTTTGGAAACAGCCTCTATTTCTGCCCGTTTAAGTTTTGATGTTGCTCCTTACTTTCAGTTGAAGTATCTTTTTTATAATTGAATTTCTGATCGCGGGGGGCTGGGCACGGTTGAAGTTGAGTTCACGTAAAAATACCCTCCCCTTCTTCCATGGAAAATTCCCCCCTCAAGACAATCCCATTCCTGTCGACTTTTGGAGGATGTTTCTCCATTTTTCGATAATCAGGCAATTCTCTCAAGCTCATAGCTTTTGACTGGCAACACTAAAGTTAATGAATCCTAAATCTTTGGAAACAGCCTCTATTTCTGCCCGTTTAATTTTTGATGTTGCTCCTTACTTTCAGTTGAAGAAACTTTTTTATAATTTAATTTCTGATCGCGGGGGGCTGGGCACGGTTGAAGTTGTTTTCAAATAAAAATACCCTCCCCCTCTTCCATGGAAAATTCCCCCCTCAAGATAATCCCATTTCTGTCGAGTTTTGGAGGGTGTTTCTCCATTTTTCGATAATCAGGCAATTTTCTCAAGCTCATAGCTTTTGACTGGCAACATTAAAGTTAATGAATCCTAAATCTTCGAAAACAGCCTCTATTTCTGCCCGTTTAAGTTTTGATGTTGCTCCTTACTTTCAGTTGAAGAAACTTTTTTATAATTTAATTTCTGATTGCGGGGGGCTGCGCATGGTTGAAGTTTTTTCCGGTCCATTCTTGGTACACAAAACCTTGGGATTTTCACGATCCGTCTTATAAAGTAGTGTAGTTTACCCATTTTTACCTTTTTAAACCCCCTACCAACAAACAATTTCCCTAGCACATGCCTGGTGATTTTAAACCAACACTCCAATTCCCAAACTAATTACCTCTTTTTTTTGCCAATGTTGATCAAAGGATTCTGACTGTAGAGTCTGATTTTTTAAATAACAAAGTCCTTCTAAAAATATACAAGCGACATCCATTTTTATATATAGGGGAGGCTACCCCTAGTTCTTTCTTGGTAAACAAAGCCTTGGGATTTTCACGATCCGTCTTATAAACTAATGTAGTTCACCCATTTTTACCTTTTTAAACCCCCCACCAACAAAAAATTTCCCTCGCACGTGCCTGGTGATGTCAAACCTACACTCCAATTCACAAATACATCACCCCTTTTTTGCAAATACCAATCAAAGAATTCTGATTGTAGCATCCAATTTTTTAAATAACAAAGCCCGTCTTAAGATATTATAGTGATATCCTTTCTTACAGGTATGGGAGTCCACCTCCGGTCTATTTTTGGCACACAAAACCTTGATATTTTCACGATCCGTCTGATAAACAAATAGCGTTCACCCCATTTTTGACATTTTAAGCCCCCCCCCACCAACAAAAAATTTCCCTCGCACGTGCCTGGTGATGTCAAACCTACACTCCAATTCACAAATCTATTACCCCTTTTTTGCAAATGTCAATCAAAGAATTCCGATTTTAGCGTCCAATTTTTTATATAACAAAGCCCGTCTTTAAATATTCTAGTGATAGCCATTCGTTTTTGTAGGGGAGGCTACCTCAGGTCTATTCTTGGTACACAAAACCTTGGGATTTTCACGATCCGTCTTATGAACTAATGAGCTTTTAAAAATACAACAACTAATTATTTAACACAAAAATTTCGTTTTTAATGAGCACTAAGTAAAGAAAAACCACACGGAATCAGGCAACCGAGTCTCTCAAACCCCGTAAAGCTCTTTTAAAAGATACAAGAACTACTTATTTAACAAAAAAAATCGATTTGCTTCTTTGTATATTATAACGTTAAACTATTTTAAATGGGAAACACTGTCAAAACATTACTTGTGTCTTATACAGTACACAATTATCCCATATCCCTCAAAACACTTTTAAGTAATTTCTTCTTAAAAAATTTTATTTCAAATCAATCACACGGGTTTGTCACTATCAAGTCGGCCCTGAAGTAATCGTAAGTGCTAAACTCTTTTTTTCCACCTAAATAGGATCAAATTTGCAAATGCTAAACCCTTTTTTGCAAATTTCAATCAAAGAATTCTGATTGTAGCGTCCAATTTTTTAAATAACAAAGCCTACACACATGTACACACTGTGCTTTCAAAACCCATCTGATTGAAAACATGAAAAGGTGCCAAGGAACGTAATCTCCTCAAAACGTATTTTTTTTGGCAGTTTGCACGTCAAACAATTCTTAATACTCACTCTCTTTGAAAAGGTGTAGAGCTTCCATAGAAATGTTTTCCTATAGCTTCCATAGAATAGCATGGGAGGGAACATAAGTCCTTAAAATGGCATGGAAGAGAACATAAACCCTTAGAATAGCATAAGAGGGACCATAAGCCCTTAAAATAGCATGGGAGGGAACACAAGCCTTTAAAATAGCATGGGAATTCCTATACAAGTAAGCAAATAACATGGTCCTATAGCTGCAAGCAAATAACATGGGAATTCCTATACAGGCAAGCAAATAACATGGGAATTCCTATATACGCAAGCAAATAACTTGGTCCTATAGCTGCAAGCAAATAACATGGGAATTCCTATACACGCAAGCAAATAACATAGGAATTCCTATACACACAAGCAAATAACATGGGAACTCCTATACAGGCAAGCAAATAACATGAGAATTCCTATACAGGCAAGCAAAGTATAACTTAGACCTCTACTAGCGAAGCGTTGAAGAGGGGACAGCCCCTTTCATATACGGAATAATTTCTGTTCGTTTTAAGTTTTAACGTCGTTCCTTACTTTCAGTTAAAAAAAACCTGTTTTTTTAATTTAATTTTTGAACTTTTTTAAATTAATACATGAATAATTACAACAAAATTTTCATATAAATTTTACTTTTATTTGGTTTTCTCGAATTTTGTTTAATTTTATTTACAAACGTTTTTATTAGTAATAAATATACGTAACTTACGAATTAACTTACGTAACGAACTTCTATATTCATATATTTTTAATACGTCTATTAGGGGGTTCGCCCCCTAGTCAATACCTTGCTCTTTAAGCTAAAGTTAGAATTTTGTTCCAATTCTTTAAAAATGAACTCTTAATCACAAAGGCCGTTAATTGGAATAAATAGCTCTTATGAAAGTACTAAGAAATCTTTGGCTTACAGAGCTAGGTATTCACTAGCAGGTGAACCCAATCATATAGGTAATATTTTCTGTTTGTTTTAAGTTTTTATCTTGCTCCTTACTTTCAGTTGAAAAACTTGTTGTTTTTTTTTATTTAATTTCTGATCTTTTTTTTTAAATAATTCTTGGAAATCCGGCGTCCCCTTCATAGCAATGTCCCTTCCCCCATGACAAATTCCTTCATGGAAAGATCTTCCCACATAACCCCCGCCCCACCCCCTCCCCCCACTACCAGAAAAAATTCCCCCTGAAAACGTCTGTATACTTCCAAATAACCACTACAATACGCTAACATTGGGTAAAGTTCATAACTTTCAGCCCTTCTTCCGGGGACTTCGGTGGATTAAGTCATCCTAAAAGATATACTTATCATATTTTTGACCATGCTGAACAAAATAGCTATCTCAAAATTTTGATCGGGTGACTTTGGGAAAAAAATGTGCGTGGGAGGGGGCCTAGTTGCCCTCCATTTTTTTTCGGTCACTTAAAAAGGGCACTAGAACTTTTAATTTTCGTTCCAATGAACCCTATCATGATATTCTAGGACGACTGGGTAAATACGATCACCCCTGGGAAAAAAAAACACAAAAAAAACAAATAAACACATTTCCGTGATCCTTCTTCTGGCAAAAAATGCAAAATTCCACATTTTTATAGATAAGAGCTTGAAACCTCTACAGTAGGGTTCTCTAATACGCCGAATATGATGGTGTGATTTTAATTAAGATTCTATAGCTTTTAGGGGGTCTTTACCCCTTTTTTCGAAAAGCAGGCAAATTTTCTCAGGCGCGTAACCTTTGATGGGTAGGACTAAACTTGATTAAATTTATATATTTGAAATCAGCATTAAAATATAATTCTTTTGGTGTATCTATTGGTATCAAAATCCCGTTTTCTAGAGTTTTGGTTACCATTGAGCCGGGTCGCTCCTTACTTACAGTTTGTTACCACGAACTGTTTGATGGGTACCTGTCTTGACTCTAAGTAGACATAGTTTTGACTCTATAGTCCCAAATAACACAACTGGGACACCAGAACTTACTCCTCACCAAGATTTGTTTCTGTCTATACTCTTATACTTATCCTGGTTCAACTCTGGCAATACTCTAAATTATAGTCTTTGTAGATTTTTAAAATAAAAAAAGGGCCTAGAAGGCTAAGACAAATACAAGATTCAACTATGTTCGGTTATGATTGGAAAATCTATCTAGGTAAAGGCTTTGGCGGTAATCGTGTACAGACTCATCCAGATTTTTTCAGGTATGATGTGATTGCATCTACTTAACACAGCTTCAACTTTGTGTTCCACTACCTTAAAGTCTGTCAGGATTTTATATGTCTTTCTGGAGGATATATTCCTTGAAGTAACTCTAAGGACCAAATTTCCTTACCCAAGAGCTTTAGGCCCTCGTCAAATCAATGCATTAAAAAAAAAAAAAAAAAAAAAAACAATGTTCGGATCAAAAATCTATTTTTCTTATTATTCATTAAAAAGTGCAGAGTGCAGATGGTGTTGATTTAACGATATTGCAGAAAAATTATTTTATAGTCATTATATATATAGTTATGTCAATATGTTTCTCAGTGACTTGGGAAGTAAAGAAAGAATTTCAATTGCATATTGTCTCTTTTCGTTCAAACGACCACATTTTATTATTTATTAATATTTTGCAATTGAGTAGAAGTGAAAACTGAAGCCTATATTCACACCTATAACGTTTTCTCCTAAGTTTGAATAATAAACAGTCCTAGGTTTACAAATCTAGCTTTACAGATCTCTGTAACAAAGTTTGAGAGCCATCACTCAAGTTTTAGCTGTACATTAACAAGTTTCAATAATGACATGCCTTAAAAATCTTCTAAAGTTAATTATGCTTAATAATAGACAGATTTATGGTCGTCTCTACTTAAAGGGTAAAGATACAAATGCCAAAATCAGAAGAAAACATATTTATTATCCACAAAGCATTTACATGAAAAACTAAAATAGGCACAAGTTATGATTGCTCTCCGTAGTTATCACGTAAACATTTTTTGAAGATCCTGTTTTTAGAAAAAAAAATCTCTTGACTGCTACTCCTTTTCAAATCTGGCAGCAGCTAGGTAATATCAGATCATCAACAAGATTCAAGAATATATTTCATATTTTCCCCTAAAGTAAATAGTTAGATGCAAGGTAAGGCTTATACTCATTTTTGCCCAAACGTTAAGCAGTACATGGTGACTGCCTTAGAAGTCAGTGTTTTAAAATACATAGAATATATGTTAATGTTCTAAAGAACGTTTAGAAGTCTTAATTATTTTTATGTCATCCATTTTGACCGATATTAAAAAAAAATTGTCTATTTGGCTACTTGAATAAAATAGTTTTCGAAGACTTTTTTTTAGAAATATCTGAAGTTAAAATAGCTAAAATAAACGTTTACCCTTTTCAGTACAAAAATGGGAGGTACTAGATAAGATATTCGATATAAAATCACATATCCAATAAAAACACATACAAAACAGTGGTATACTTTGAAAACCCTAATGTTACGTTATATTTTTTTAAACCCTTTTTTTAGTAGCATATAGAAACAAAAAATTGGTTTTGTAGCTTGTATAATCCTTTTTTGAAGATTAAAAAATACTCTAGTTTTGGCAGCAAAAATGAAAGTTTTACGCGCTGATACGTAAAGAGTGTATCAAAGTTTGTTACACTCAAAAATGAATTCATAATGATTGTAGAAAATGTTTAGTAATAGATTGTGAAAAATAAACTGACTATTAAGGAAGAAAAAAATCTTGAAAAATATAACTTCAAAACATTAATTTGTACAAATGACTATTGAAGTGTTCAAGTGCTTTCACTGTTTCTCAGAAATGTCATTTTATATCCAGTATTTATTGACATAGTTGTTTAATACTGTGTAATGCCGGTTTTAGAAATTTAAGTTTTGATATTGCTCCTTACCTATCAGTTGAAAAAAAACCTTATTTTGTAATTGTGTTACGACAAGATTGGATTATTTATTCTATGTCTGTTCGGAAAGGCTAAGTGCATTAAAGTGAAAATTTGCGAATGTTGATGGGGATCTTGAGCTAAATCTAAAGATACTATATGCATCCGGAACATCTGAGAGTATTAAGTTTAAACTTTAAGGGCATGTAGGGAACGATGTTAGAAAGTGATCAAAGGGCAACCAGTTCCCCTTCCATTCCCCATATAGCTGCCCTCCCTCTAAATATATAAGTTAAAAGTTTTGAAACAGTCATATTGTTCAACATAGTCAAATAACTATATCTCCGGGGAGAACTTGACCCCCAAAGCCCCTGGGGCTGGTGTTATCATATTACTAGCGTGGTCATATACAAAGTTAGCGATTTTGGAAACAGGGCATGTTAGTAGTAATCTATTACACAGTTTCAAGCGTACATTCAAGCGTACATTCACGCCTACAAGAATATACAGTGTGGTATCACGTGGACATTTAAAAAGAGTTGGCAACCTATAGAGTGGTTCAACTTGTTTTGAGAATATGATTATTTTTTTTTCTTTTTTTGGCAATTGACATTTTTCTGATAACAAGTAGCATTCATTGGGATTGTAGCTCTATGGTGTGGATGACTTGAAAATAAAATTTTTAACGAGAAATGCCTGAAAAGTGCATGGATGCTACAATCAGAATTGTTTGATTGACATTTGCAAAAAGGGATAAGGGATTCACGAATTGGACTGTACGAACGATCTTATTTGAATAATAGGAAAACAAACAGACCTATATAACATTCGCGAATTCGATTGTATAAAGGTGGAGAAAAAACAAAAAGGGTGGTCTTATGACTTGACCTAGCTTTGCTTCTTCGATGTGTACTGTATAATACACAAGTGGTGTTTGAACAGTGTTGTCAATTTAAAATAGAGTTTAACGTTATACTATACTAAAAAGTTGATACTAAGATAGATGTAGATGGCAAGAAGAGAATTTTAATAACGGATAGCTTTACTTCTTCGATGTGTTCTGTATAATACACAAGTGGTGGGTTGATGGGAGCGGGGTGTCTTAGAGTACTTATAGTGCTGTACCTTGGATCGAGTTGCTAGCGAAAAACCCGTGTGGATGACTTGAAATAAAAAATTTTACGAGAAATGGCTGAAAAGTGTTTTGGGGGAGATGGGTTGATTGCCAGAAGGATGTCTTAGCGTACTTAGAGTGTGATAGTGGGGGGCGAGTTGCTAACGAAAAACCCGTGTGGATGACTTGAAAATAAAATTTTAAAGGAAAAATGGCTGAAAAGTGTTTTGGAGGAGATGGATTGATTGGCAGAAGGATGTCTTAGCGTAGTTATAGCGTGATAGTGAGGGTCGAGTTGCTAGAGAAAAAACCCTTGTGGATGACTTGAAATAAAAATTTTTCCGAGAAAGGGCTGACAAGTGTTGTGGGGGAGATGGGTTGATTGCCAGAAGGATGTCTTAGCGTACTTAGAGTGTGATAGTGGGGGGCGAGTCTCTAGCGAAAAACCCGTGTTGATGACTTGAAAATAAATTTTTCAACGAAAAATGGCTGAAAAGTGTTTTGGGGAAGATGGGCTGATTGGCAGAAGGATGTCTTAGCGTAGCTATAGTGTGATAGTGGGGGTCGAGTTGCTGGCGAAAAACCCGTGTGGATGGCTTGAAATAAAATTTTTAACGAGAAATGGCTGAAAAGTGTTTTGGGGGAGATGGGTTGCTATTTTTGACTTTTCTGAGCTGGATTTCTTAGCCTTTCATAGGTGTGTGTTGTCTGAAAACTATGATTTGGGATGGGTGGTTTGCTATTTTTGACTTTTCTGAGCTGGATATCTTAGCCTTTCATAGGTGTGTGTTGTCAGAAAATTATGATTTGGGATGTGTAATTTGCTATTTGGACTTTTCAGAGCTAATATTCTTAGTCTCTCATAGGTGTTTGTTATCTGAAACCTATAGTTTGGGATGAGTAGTTTGCTATTTCAGGCTTTTATGAGCTAGGTTTCCTAGTACTTCGTAGGTGTGTGTTGTCTGAAACTTATGTTTTGGGATATGTAAATTACTATTTCGGGATTTTCTGAGCTAGATTTCTTAGTCTTTCGTTGATGTGTGTTGTCTGAAACCTATGATTTGGGGTGGGTGGGTTGCTATTTTTGACTTTTTTTAGCTGGATTTATTAGCCTTTCATAGGTGTGTGTTGTCTGAAACCTGTGATTTGGGATGTGTGGGTTGCTATTTTTTACTTTTCTGAGCTTGATTTCTTAGCCTTTCATAGGTTTTTGTTGTCAAAGAATTATGATTTGGGATGGTTGGTTTGCTATTTGGACTTTTCAGAGCTAGGATTCTTAGTCTCTCATAGGCGTTTGTTGTATGAAACCTATAGTTTGGGATGAGAAGTTTGCTATTTCAGGCTTTTATGGAATAGGCTTCCTAGTATTTCATAGGTGTGTGCTGTCTGAAACTTATGATTTGGGATATGTAAATTACTATTTCGGGCTATTCTGAGCTAGATTTCTTAGTCGTTCGTTGGTGTGTGTTGTCTGAAACTTATGATTTGGGATATGTAAATTACTATTTCGGGCTTTTCTGAATTAGATTTCTTAGTCTTTCGTTGGTGTGTTTTGTCTGAAACCTATGTTTGGGGATGGCTGGTTTGCTATTTTTGACTTTTCTGAGCTGAATTTCTTAACCTCTCGTAGGTGTATGTTGTCACAAACCTATGATTTGGGATGGGTGGTTTGCTATTTTTGACTTTTCTGAGCTAGATTTCTTAGCCTTTCATAGGTGTGTGTTGTCAGAAAATTATGATTTGGGATGTGTAGTTTGCTTTTTGGACTTTTATTAAGAGCTAGGATTTTTAATCCCTCATAGGTGTTTGTTGTCTGAAACCTATAGTTTGGGATGAGTAGTTTGCTATTTCAGGCTTTTCTGAGCTAAGGTTTCTTAGTATTTCGTAGGTGTGTGTTGTCCGAAACTTATGATTTGGGATGGTTAATTTGCTATTTCCGGCTTTTATTAGCTAGGTTTCTTAGTCTTTCGTAGGTATGTGTTGTCTGAAACCTATAAAAATAAACTATTTCCGTAAACTCTGAGCTAATAAGGGTTTTGGACCGTAAACTCTAGTTTTGTGTGAGAAAATTATGGAAAATTCATTTCGTTGACTCATAGGTGAAACTTAAGCCCAGTTATGGATCGAAAAATTAGCTATTTCTATAAAATTTGAGCTAATAAGGGTGTTTGACCGTAAACTCTAGTTTTTTGTAAGAAAATTATGGAAAATACAATTCTCTAGTTCAAATGTGAAACTTTAGTCTATTTTTGGATCGAAAAATAAAACTATTTCCGTAAAATCTGAGCTAATAAGGGTTTTTGACCGTAAACTCTAGTTTCTTGTAAGAAAATTATGGCAAATACAATTCTCTAGTTCAAACGTGAAACTTAAGTCCAGTTTTGGATACTCATAATGATGAGGACTGATAGTTCTAATTCACTATTTTTTTTAAAACCTCGAAATTATTCAACTTTTTTTTGTACGTATGTTAAAATGACAAAATATGCTTACGGCTCTAACAATTATACTCTTTGATTGATCAGAGACACGATGTGGCTTTCCCACTGGTAATCTATGTCTGGTTATCGACACTACCTAGTCTATTGCACGTATTAAATCAGTATTTTTTACGCAGTGGAACGATAAACACATAAGTCATATCTTTAAAAAAAAAGTGAAGATGGAGCATTTTAATAAAGTGTGTTCACATAACATTAAATGCCGACAAGGAGAAGTATTTAAACTATGAAAAAAGTATAAGTGGTAGCACTATTGGAAATGTATGGAAATGTATGTAGTGGTAGCACTATTGGAATAAAGTGTGTTCACATAACATTAAATGCCGACAAGGAGAAGTATTTAAACTATGAAACAAGTATAAGTGGTAGCACTGTTGGAAATGTATGCATGCATTGTCATGACAGTAAGGAATTAAATTTCTTTGGAATACCGAAAAAATTCAACTCTTATGTTGATGGTTATGCGAGATTGAGATCTCCAGAGATGATTGCACTCAAAGAGAATTCCAACATAAAAATAATCGTTGATGATAGAGGACAACTCGTTGCTACTATTGCAAGTAACACATTACCTACTGATACATCCAATCGTCACCTTTCGGGTATTAGCATTCAACGGAAGATCAATAAAAGAAAGGCCTACTCTTCTGCTAATATCGTAAACCATATCTTGTCTACGTGCTGAAACTGTTACCTGTGTAAAAATAATGTGATAATAGACAGTGAAATTGCCAGAAAAATAAAAAGGGCGTTGTCAGAAAATATCACTATGGAATATAAAGATGAATCGATGAAAAACAAAGCACCAGCAAACGTTACTGTCATTGATCAAACAGTCAATGAACCAAATAATACCAAAGACGAAAAGCATATTGAGCCTGTTGATGAGACACCAGTAAAAATTGTGTATGACTCAAAATGGATTAATGATTATTCTACTGATTACGAACTAAGAGAAGACAATAGCTTTAATATCAAGAGAGAACATGGTGAACTATTTTATGGAACAGATTCAAAATGTCCAAAGTTAATCATTGATATTAATAATGTATTATAATATATTTTATGTATTAATATTCTACATAGCATTATTTCATTAAAAATATATTATGCATTACATTGTTATGTGTTCATTATTTTTAGAGTAAACTAGCATATCAAACGTTTAGAATGTCTAATAAAACGTCGGAGATGTAAAAAAAGGAATTTGCATACATCTATTGTCAGACACATGGGATAACATTGACAAAATCTTGGTATCAGAATGAATAAATTATTTATCAACATCCGTTGTTGGATATGTCATTATGAAAAAATTGTAAGTAAGTAAGTAGCAAACTCTTTCTTGAATTCCCATCTTGGATACACAATACGGAAATTTAGTTCAGATAATTATGAAAAAAAATTGTAAGTAAATAACAAACTCTTTCTTAAAGTCACCTTTTGGATACACAATATGGAAATTTTCTTTCAGAAATTATCACAAAATTGTAAGTAAGTAGTAAATTATTTCTTGAATTCGCCTGCTGGATAAATAAAAAAGACATTTCATTCAAGAAATTGTGATAAAATTCTAAGTAAGTAACAAACTCTTTCTTGAAGTCACCTCTTGGATACACAATGCAGAAATTTCATTCAAGAAATTATGAAAATATTTGTAAGAAAGTAACAAACTCTTTCCTGAAGTCACCTCTTGGATACACAATGCAGAAACTTCGTTTAAGAAACTATGAAAAATTGTAAATAAATAAGTAACAAATTCTTTCTTGAAGTCACCTCTTGGATACACAATACAGAAATTTCATTAAAGAAATTATGAAAAAATTTTAAGTAAGTAGCAAATTCTTTCTTGAATTCGCCTGCTGGATAAACAAAAAAACATTTCGTTCAAGAAATTATGACAAAATTCTGATAAGTAACAAACTCTTTATTGTTTTCACGTCTTAGATACACGATGTAGAAATTTCGTTCAAGAAATTATGAAAAAATTCTCAGTAAGTAACAATTTCTTTCTTGAAGTCCCTTCTTGGATACACAATACGGAAATTTCATTAAATAAATTATGAAAATATTTGTAAGTAAGTAACAAACTCTTTATTGATTTCACCTCTTGGATACACAATACAGATACTTCATTCAAGAAATTATGAAAAAATCGCAAGTAAGTAACAAATCCTTTCTTGAATTCGCCATTGGGATGCACAATACAGAAATTTAATTCAGGAAATTATGAAAAACATTGCAAACAAACTCTTTCTTGAACTCGCTTCCTGGACAGACAATACAGCAATTTCACTCAAAAAATTATGAAAAAATTGTAAATAAGCAGCAAACTGTTTCAATTCTCCTCCTGGATGCACAATACCGATATTTCATTAAAGAAATTATAAAAAAAATTGTAAGTAAGTAACAAACTCTTTCTTGAATACACCTCTTGGATACACAATACGGAAATTTCATTCAAGGAATTATGAGAAAATTCTAAGTAAGTAACAATATCTTTTTTGAAGTCCCCTCCTGGATACGCAATACGATACGGAAATTTCATTCAAGAAATTATGAGAAAATCCCAGGTAAGTAACAATCTCTTTCTTGAAGTCCCCTCTTGGATACACAATACGGAAATTTCATTCAAGAAATTATAAAAAAAATGGACAGTAAGTAACAAACTCTTTTTTGATTTCACCTCTTGGATACAAAAAAAAGACTTTTCATTCAAGAAATTATGACAAAATTCTTAGTAAGTAACAAACTCATTCTTGAATTCGCCGTTTGCATGCACAATACAGAAATTTGATTCTATGGGACCTGCACACGTGATTAAACACGTTTTTAAATTACATGCTATTTGCTTGCTTTTCCTTGGTGCATTTCCAAAGAAGCGGGGATTACCCAATGGTTCTTAAACATTGCAAAAAAGTGAATAGTACGAACGGGGATTACCCAAACAAGTTTGTTTCAACTCCACGTGTTCAACCAGACTGGTTTTTTAGACAACACCCATTTTTAGGGGCCAATCAGAGACAGCGGAGGTTGCTCAATATACGATAACTTGATTGGTGATTGGTTACACACCGAGATGGCGCATACATAGTGAGAGAGACATGCAAAGTCTATATAGCTTTATTTCATTTTTTAAGGTTAATTTAGACGAGGTTACGTGCACGCACGTAATTTCCGTATCGTATTGCGTATCCAGGAGGGGACTTCAAGATAGAAATTGTTACTTACTTAGAATTTTCTCATAATTTCTTGAATGAAATTTTCGTATTGTGTATCCAAGAGGTGTATTCAAGAAAGAGTTTGTTACTTACTTACATTTTTTTATAATTTCTTGAATGAAATATCTGTATTGTGCATCCAGGAGGAGAATTCAAGAAACAGTTTGCTACTTACTTACAATTTTTTCATAATTTCATGAGTAAAATTGCTGTATTGTCTCTCCAGGAAGCGAGTTCAAGAAAGAGTTTGTTTGCAATGTTTTTCATAATTTCCTGAATTAAATTTCTGTATTGTGCATCCCAATGGCGAATTCAAGAAAGGGTTTGTTACTTACTTAGAATTTTGTCATAATTTCTTGAATGAAATGTCTTTTTTTTGTATATCCAAGAGGCGAATTCAAGAAAGAATTTGTTATTCACTTACTTACAATTTTTTCATAGTTTCTTAAATGAAGTTTCTGCATTGTGCATCCAAGAGGTGACTTCAGGAAAAAGTTTGTTACTTGCTTACAATTGTTTCATAATTTATTGAATGAAATTTCCGTATTGTATATCCAAGAAGTGAAAACAATAAAGAGTTTGTTACTTACGTGTGATTTTTTCATAATTTCTTGAATGAAGTATCTGTATTGTGTATCCAAGAGGTGAAATCAATAAAGAGTTTGTTACTTACTTACAAATATTTTCATAATTTCTTGAATAAAATTTCCGTACTGTGTATCCAAGAGGGGACTTCAAGAAAGAGATTTTTACTTACTGAGAATTTTTTCATAATTTCTTGAACGAAATTTCTACATCGTGTATCTAAGACGTGAAAACAATAAAGAGTTTGTTACTTACTTAGACTTTTGTCATAATTTCTTGAACGAAATGTCTTTTTGTTTATCCAGCAGGCGAATTCAAGAAAAAATTTACTACTTACTTACAATTTTTTCATAATTTCTTTAATGAAATTTCTGTATTGTGTATCCAAGAGGCGAATTCAAGAAAGAATTTGTTACTTACTTACTTACAATTTTTTCATAGTTTCCTAAATGAAGTTTCTGCATTGTGTATCCAAGAGGTGAATTCAAGAAAGAGTTTGTTACTTACTCACAATTTTTTCATAATTTACTGAAGGAAATTTCCGTATTGTATATCCAAGAGGTGAAAACAATAAAGAGTTTGTTACTTACTTGCGATTTTTTCATAATTTCTTGAATGAAGTATCTGTATTGTGTATCCAAGAGGTGAAATCAATAAATAGTTGTTACTTACTTACAAATATTTTCATAATTTCTTGAATGAAATTTCCGTATTGTGTATCCAAGAGGGGACTTCATGAAAGAGATTGTTACTTACTGAGAATTTTTTCATAATTTCTTGAACGAAATTTCTACATCGAGTATCCAAGACGTGAAAACAATAAAGAGTTTGTTACTTACTAAGAATTTTGTCATAATTTCTTGAACGAAATGTCTTTTTGTTTATCCAGCGGGCGAATTCAAGAAAGAATTTGCTACTTACTTACAATTTTT
Organism: Artemia sp. Qi Xiang Cuo; assembly: GCF_049724085.1. Lineage (NCBI taxonomy): Eukaryota > Metazoa > Arthropoda > Branchiopoda > Anostraca > Artemiidae > Artemia > Artemia sp. Qi Xiang Cuo. The sequence continues at coordinate 90,212,702 of NC_142797.1, forward strand.
TCATAATTTCTTTAATGAAATTTCTGTATTGTGTATCCAAGAGGTGACTTCAAGAAAGAATTTGTTACTTATTTATTTACAATTTTTTCATAGTTTCTAAAATGAAGTTTCTGCATTGTGTATCCAAGAGGTGACTTCAGGAAAGAGTTTGTTACTTGCTTACACTTTTGTTACTTGCTGATTTTGCTGCTTACAATTTTGATGAACACATAACAATGTAATGCATAATATATTTTTAATGAAATAATGCTATGTAGAATATTAATACAAAAAATATATTATAATACATTATTAATATCAATGATTAACTTTGGACATTTTGAATCTGTTCCATAAAATAGTTCACCATGTTCTCTCTTGATATTAAAGCTATTGTCTTTTCTTAGTTCGTAATCAGTAGAATAATCATTATTCCATTTTGAGTCATACACAATTTTTACTGGTGTCTCATCAACAGGCTCAATATGCTTTTCGTCTTTGGTATTATTTGGTTCATTGACTGTTTGATCAATGGCAGTAACGTTTGCTGGTGGTTTGTTTTTCATTGATTCATCTTTATATTCCATAGTGATATTTTCTGACAATGCCCTTTTTATTTTTCTGGCAATTTCACTGTCTATTATCACATTATTTTTACACAGGTAACAGTTTCGGCACGTAGACAAGATATGGTTTACGATATTAGTAGAAGAGTAGGCCTTTCTTTTATTGATCTTCCGTTGAACGCTAATACCCGAAAGGTGACGATTGGATGTATCAGTAGGTAATTTGTTACCTGCAACAGTAGCAAGGAGTTGTCCTCTATCATCAACGATTATTTTTATGTTGGCATTCTCTTTATAACCACCAACATAAGAGTTGAATTTTTTCGGTATTCCAAAGAAATTTAATTCCTTACTGTCATGACAATGCATGCACACATTTCCAATAATGCTACCACTTGTACTTTTTTCATTGTTTAAATACTTCTCCTTGTCGGCATTCAATGCTACAATAACCTGGTTATGTGAACACACTTTATTAAAATGCTCCATCTTCACTTTTTTTTGAAAGATATGACTTATGTGTTTATCGTTCCACTGCGTAAAAAACACTGATTTAATACGTGCAATAGACTAGGTAGTGTCGATAACCAGACATAGAATACCAGTGGGAAAGCCACATCGTGTCTCTGATCAATCATAGAGTACAATTATTAGAGCCGTAAGCATATTTTGTAATTTTAAGATACGTACAAAAAAAAAAAAAATAAAGTTGAATAATTTCGAGGTTTAAAAAAAAAAGTTTGTTTTTATGAAAAAAATATTGGATTAGAACTATCAGTCCTCATCATTATGAGTATCCAAAACTGGAGTTAAGTTTCACATTTGAACTAGAGAATTGTATTTGCCATAATTTTCTTACAAGAAACTAGAGTTTACGGTCAAAAACCCTTATTAGCTCAGATTTTACGGAAATAGTTTTATTTTTCGATCCAAAAGTAGACTTAAGTTTTACATTTGAATCAGAGAATTGTATTTTCCATAATTTTCTTACAAGAAACTAGAGTTTACGGTCAAAAACCCTTATTAGCTCCGATTTTATAGAAATAGTTTATTTTTCGATCCATAACTGGGCTTAGGTTTCACCTATGAGTCAAAGAAATGTATTTTCCATAATTTTCTTACACAAAACTAGAGTTTACGGTCAAAACCATTATTAGCTCAGACTTTACGGAAATAGTTTATTTTTATAGGTTTCAGACAACACATACCTGCGAAAGACTAAGAAACCTAGCTAATAAAAGCCGAAAATAGCAAATTAACCATCCCAAATCATAAGTTTCAGACAACACACACCTACGAAATACTAAGAAATCTAGCTATGAAAAGTTGGAAATAGCAAATTACACCCCCCCAAATCATAAGTTTCAGACAACACACACCTACGAAATACTAAGAAATCTTAGCTCAGAAAAGCCTGAAATAGCAAACTACTCATCCCAAACTATAGGTTTCAGACAACAAACACCTATGAGGGACTAAGAATCCTAGCTCTGAAAAGTCCAAAAAGCAAACTACACATCTAAAATCATAATTTTCTGACAACATACACCTATGAAAGGCTAAGAAATCTAGCTCAGAAAAGTCAAAAATAGCAATCCACCCATCCCAAATCATAGGTTTCAGACAACACACACCTATGAAAGGCTATGAAATCCAGGTCAAAAAGTCAAAAATAGCAACCCACACATCCCAAATCATAGGTTTCAGACAACACACACCAACGAAAGACTAAGAAATCTAGCTCAGAAAAGCCCGAAATTGTAGTTTACATATCCCAAATCATAAGTTTCAGACAACATACACAAACGAAAGACTAAGAAATCTAGCTCAGAAAAGCCTGAAATAGTAATTTACATGTCCCAAATCATAAGTTTCAGACAACACACACCTACGAAATACTAGGAAACCTAGCTCATAAAAGCCTGAAATAGCAAACTACTCATCCCAAACTATAGGTTTCAGAAAACAAACGCCCTTGAGAGACTAAGAATCCTAGCTCTGAAAAGTCCAAATAGCAAACTACACATCCCAAATCATAATTTTCTGACAACACACACCTATGAAAGGCTAAGAAATCCAGCTCAGAAAAGTCAAAAATAGCAAACCACCTATCCCAAAACATAGGTTTCAGACAACACACACCTATGAAAGACTAAGAAATCCAGCTCAGAAAAGTCAAAAATAGCAACCCACCCACCCCAAATCATAGGTTTCAGACAACACACATCAACGAAAGACTAAGAAATCTAGCTCAGAAAAGCCCGAAATAGTAATTTTCATATCCACAAACATAAGTTTCAGACAACACACACCTACGAAATACTAGGAAACCTAGCTCATAAAAGCCTGAAATAGCAAACTGCTCATCCCAAACTATAGGTTTCAGACAACAAACACCTATGAGAGACTAAGAATCCTAGCTCTGAAAAGTCCAAGTAGCAAACTAAACATCCCAAATCATAATTTTCTGACAACTCACACCTATGAAAGGGTAAGATATCCAGCTCAGAAAAGTCAAAAATAGCAAACTACACATCCCAAATCATAGTTTTCTGACAACATACACCTATGAAAGGCTAAGGAATCCAGCTCAGAAAAGTCAAAAATAGCAACCCATCTCCCCCAAAACACTTTTCAGCCATTTCTCGTAAAATTTTTTATTTCAAGTCATCCAAACGGGTTTTTCGCTAGCAACTCGACCCCCACTATCACGCTATAACTACGCTAAGACATCCTTCTGCCAATCAACCCATCTCCCCCAAAACACTTTTCAGCCATTTTTCGTTAAAAATTTTATTTTCAAGTCATCCACACGTGTTTTTCGTTAGCGACTCGCCCCCACTATCATACTCTAAGCACGCTAAGACATCCTTCTGCCAATCAACCCATCTCCCCCAAAACACTTTTGAGCCATTTTTCGTTAAAAATTTTATTTTCAAGTCATCCAGACGGTTTTTTCGTTCGCGACTCGCCCCCCACTATCCCGCTCTAAGTATGCTCAGGCATCCTTCTGGCACTCAACCCATCTCCCCCAAAACACTTTTCAGCCATTTCTCGTTAAAATTTTTATTTCAAGTAATCCATACGGGTTTTTCACTAGCAACTCGACCCACAGTACAACACTATAAGTACTCTAAGACACCCCGCTCCCATCACCCCACCACTTGTGTATTATACAGAACACATCGAAGAAGTAAAGCTATCCGTTATTAAAATTCTCTTCTTGCCATCTACATCTATCTTAGTATCAACTTTTTAGTATAGTATAACGTTAAACTATATTTTAAATTGACAACACTGTTTAAACACCACTTGTGTATTATACAGTACATATCGAAGAAGTAAAGCTATCCGTTCTTAAAATTCTCTTCTTGCCATCTACATCTCTCTTAGTATCAACTTTTTAGTATAGTATAACGTTAAACTCTATTTTAAATTGACAACACTGTTCAAACACCACTTGTGTATTATACAGTACACATCGAAGAAGTAAAGCTAGGTCAAGTCATAAGACCACCCCTTTTGTTTTTTCTCCACCTTCATAAAATCGAATTCGCGAATGTTATCTAGCTCTGTTTTTTTTTTCCTATTATTCAAATAAGATCGTTCGTACAGGCCAATTCACGAATCCCTTATCCTTTTTTGCAAATGTCAATCAAAACATTCTGATTGTAGCATCCATGGACTTTTCAGACATTTTTCGTTAAAAATTTTATTTTCAAGTCATCCACACCATAGAGCTACGATCCCAATGAATGCTACTTGTTATCAGAAAAATGTCAATTGCCAAAAAATGAAAATAAACAATCATACTCTCAAAACAAGTTGAACCACTCTATAGGTTGCCAGCTCTTTTAAAATGTCCACGTGATACCACACTGTATATTCTTGTAGGCGTGAATGTGCGCTTGAATGTACGCTTGAAACTGTGTAATAGATTACTACTCATGTTTGATTCTTAGTCTCCAAAAAGGGGAAGAATATTGAGGTTAAACTTAGAAAAATTTTGAAGCGGAAGTGAAACTGTGCAGCAAATTATGTGCAGGAGGGTCTTCAAAAGGATTCACCAGCAATATATAAGTAACGGTTGAGGATGTTAAATTGAAGTTTTATAAGCATATTGAGAGGGATGTTGAACAAAAACGAAAGACAGCCCCCTTCTCTTTTGCCCTTTTAGATTCTCCTCTTAACACTGATAAAGATTTTAAGGAGTCTTTTTCTTTGAAATTGTCAAAATGCATAATATCTATACCTCTGGGGAGGCCTTGCCCCCACAGCGTCCTAGGCAAGAAATGTAAATGATGCAAATTGCGAAACTTTGATGTTGGAAATGATGTTGATGTAGGATTTTATTTCTGCTGATATTACGTTTAATATGGCCTTTACTCTTAAGTGAAAAACTTCGTTTTCCAAGAGCTTTTTTTAAAATAATTTCTGTTTGTTTTTGATTAAATTAATTTCTGTAAGTTTCAAGTTTTTTAAAAATTCGCTATTTTAAAATATTTTTTTTTGCAGCGTCAAAGTTTCATCAAAGCATCAAAACTAGTATCAAAGTACCAATATCAAAGTAGTAAAGTATCAAAGTAAATAAAATATGGAAGTATCAAAGTAATGATAAGTAACTTGCATAACTTACAGCCCTTGCACAGCCCCTGAGTTATAGTTATTTCACTTTTGAACTATTTTGAACAAAATGGCTGTCTCAAAATTTTTATCAGATGCATGTAGAAGGAAGTGAAGGTAATGCCGTTTACCCTCCAATCACTTTAGACTCTTAAAAAAGTAGCTGGAACATTTAATTTCCAATCAAATAAGCCCCCTGCAAAGTGCATACACCCATCCCTTTCACAAAAGTGTTATATATTAAAAATAGGCAACTAGACGAATTTATCTTTCCCCATGGGCTGGAGGTTGTCAACCCCCGAGGCAGAGTTATTTTTCCTTGGGAATATTTGAACAACATAGCTATTTCAAAGTTTGGACTGGGTCCATTTGAGGAAAAATGGGGGAAGGAGGGGGGGGGGTGGCTTGACCTCTTATCACTTTGACTGGTTGACCTCTCATCACAGTCTCTTAAAGGGGAACGAAAACTTTCATTTTCTAAAAAGTGGTTCGTTTTTAGAAAATAAGGAGTCTTTGGAAAAAAACAGTAAGTAAACAATAAACATTGAAGCCTTATGACCGTTATGACTTTCAGTTTTTTATTGTCTAAGACTTATACATATATAGTACCAAGAGCCCTGCAGCTTCACCGCCAGGCCTCGGTATTCGGCATGGGGCAGACTTCTATATACAGATTCTCACTGTTGCCTATCTTCTAAACGCAGACACTTTGAGCCTTTTCTTGATATCGTGACGTCAAAATAGACTTTAAATTAGAAGTGGTGCGTTTGTATAATTACATTATTTTTATTGGACCTTTAGCTTTTACCCCGGCTAGTCTTTTGTCATTATGAAAGGCATATCGCATAACCTTTGTTTCTTTCAATTGTTCAGGTGGTGGGACAAAAGCTTCTTTTTCTTCCAACGTTTTATCTTGTCCAGGTTTTTGATTTTCAAAAAATGGAAGGCATTGACGATCACCTTTATTTCTTTTAATTGTTCAGCTGGTGGGACAAACACTTTTTCTTTTGCCTTGGCTTGTGTTTTGTCAATATGAAAGATGTATCGCCAAACCTTTTGTTTCTTTTAATTGTTCAGGTGGTGGGACAAAAACTTCTATATCTTCCAACGATTTATCCAGTCCATATTTTTGGTTTTCAGAAGTATGGGAGGTATTGATGACATTATCCATGTCAAAATCCAAAACCCAAAGATCATCGCCAAGATTTTCAATTTTATCACGTTTTGATTCTCACTGTCCAGGCTAATTTTAATTGACTCGTTGCTCTTCATTTTCATTTTTGACTCCCTCACTTGTTCGGTGTCGTATGTCTTCTAAAAGCACGTGTCTATGCCCTTCATTTTCATGCCGTTCATTTATGCCCTTCATTTTCATTTTCTAATTGCCAGGGTATTCACTCTTCATTTTCATTTTTGATTTGTTTTTGGATTTTGATAACTTCAGACAATTCTGTACTTGTCTTTGCTTTAGCTGTCCCTATTGGTGTTGTAAATTGATCGTCCAGGTTGTCAAATTTCACATCTTATCACGTGACATCATTTGCGAAACAATAATTAAGGCTATTAAAGATTTTTTTAGACTTCTGACCTATTTAGATTGTTTTCTCATGCAAGAATATCCCAAAATACCAATTTCCCCCCAAAAATATGGAGCCATTTTTGAGAACATCATGCATTCATACATAAATACATACATACACAATTATTACTCGTATATATATATATATATATATATATATATATATATATATATATATATATATATATATATATATATATATATATATATATATATATATATATATATATATATATATATATATATAGTAGCTTCATAGTAGTAGAACTACATAGTAGCTTCAACAACGGAATGGCTACGCTCTGCCTAGGTTAATTTTTGTAATTTTTAGTTTGAATTTTCCTCTTAACTTAAATAATAATGGATCGCTAGCTTTTAATCGGCCAGCTATATGTTGCATAATGATAATTACATATACACCAAAGACCGAAGACAACTGTCTTATCATGGATTAAATAAAAAAAACAAGTTTTTTTAACTGAAAGTAAGGAACGACGTTAAGACTTAAAACGGACAGAAATTATTCCGTATATGAAAGGGGCTGTCCCCTCCTCAGCGTCTCGCTCTTTACGCTAAAGTTTTTTACTGTGTAAAAAAGATAGAGTTGTGAGAAAGTCAAACTTTAGCGTAAAGAGTGAGGCGTTGAGGAGGGGACAGCCCCTTTCATACACGGAATAATTTCTGCTCGTTTTAAGTTTTAACGTCGTTCCTTACCTTCAGTTAAAAAAAACCTTTTTTTTATTTAAATTTTTGGACATTTTTGAATTAATGCAGGTTTTGATTTTGGCCCACCGTACATTAATAATTAAAACAAAATTTGCATATTAATTTTACTTTCATTTGGTTAAATGGCTTTCTCGAAACTTGTTTAATTTTATTTACGAACGTTTTTATTAGTAATAAATATACGTAACTTAACAATTAACTTACGTAGCGAACTTCTATATTCATATATTTTTAATACGTATATTAGGGGGGTGGCCCCCTAGTCAATACCTCTCTCTTTAAGCTAATGTTCGAATTTTGTTCCAATTCTTTAAAAATGACCCCTTATTCACAAAGGCCGGTAATTAGAATAAATAGATCTTATGAAAGTACAAAAAAATCTTTGGCTTAAAGAGCGAGGTATTGACTAGGGTATGAACCCAATTATCTAGACATAAAGTGCTTGAGGTTGAGATACACTGTGTGAGCCTCTTTATCTGCCAGTTACTTTTTCTTAAAGAGTTATAGTTATAGTTATATCCTGAAAGCTTCCACCCTTCCTTACTGTCATCACTGGCTAAATGCCTGTAAACAACGACAATTTTAGGTACAAGACTTCAAAATATAGCTTTAAGAATTTCATTTAAGAAAGAATTCAAAAGAATCGAAAAATTTAAGAAAGCATACAAATTAAGATAAGAATAGAATTTAAGCAGGAAATCTACAGAATTTACATTAAGTGCCCGTTGGAAATCAGAAGAAGAAAATGAATCTCAATGTTTTGTTTTATACTTTCTCTAAGAACAGACGAAGATTTAATCTAATTTTTTTTAGATTGAAATTTCTTGTTCTCCTTGAAATTTCTTGTTCTCCTTGACAAGGCCGTACCCAGGATTTTTTTCGGAGGGGCTTTTACTCAAAGATTTTTTTCAGGGGGGGGGGGCTACACAAAAAAATGCATCAAGAATTTGTTTATATCCATTTTCTTACGTTTTTACGAGTCAAACAAACATTTTGGGGGGGTCAAACCTCCCTAACCCCAGCCCCCTCTGGGTACGGCGTTGGTCCTTGGTATTGTTTGAGTAAAATATTTTCAAATACATTAAAAATAAATTTCGAAATTATACTAGTCTATTAGTTCACTGGTTTTTAAGGAAAATCCATTTTTTTCAAAGGGCATCAAAATTATCTTTGTCATTTGTAACTTAGCAACAGAATAAAGAAAAAACTGGTTTAAAGGTTCGTCCTCATGTATAAATTTGAACTTACTGTGTATTGTTGAGTAGTTCAGTAATTGTGTTGTAAAGAAGATCTTCGGTCAGGTCATTCCATTCCAGTTTCAAACCGTATCCGTCTCTAACAGCCAAGGCAATGTTGGCGTCTTGGTCTCCCCAAAATGAAAGACCTAATATTGGTATTCCATGGCAAATAGCTTCTGTGGTGCTTCTGTGGAAGCTATCGTGGAAGCTATCAAGTTACTATGTTTGTACAAATGAGCATAGTGTATAAGGATCAGTAGAAGCTATTAAATGACTACAAAGACCCAAGAGCCATTCCATTATACAAGAGACAAGGAAATTCCAAGAAATGAGGTCTTTTTTCAAATACGAGTGATAAGTTATATACGAATACATACATATACTGAATATTAAACATATGTATCATAGACATAGACATATTAATTGACACACTCGACATAGCACTAAACTGAGATGTTCAAAAAGTACATAAAAGCTGCACAAACACGAACTACAATTACTTTATGCTGTTAAATGCTGTCAAAACTATAACAATATATCTAGACATAATATTTTCTGTTCGTTTTAATTTTTGATGCTGCTCCTTTCTTTCAGTCGAAAAACTTGTTTTTTTTTAATTTAATTTCTCATCTTTTTTTAAATAATGCTGGGAAATCTGGCGCCCCTTTATAGTAATGTCCCTTCCCCATTAAAAACTTCCTTGATGGAAAGTTCTTCCCAAATAACCCCCGACCCACTCCCCCCCCCCACTTACCACAAAAAATCCTCTGAAAACGTCTGTATACTTTCCAATAACCAATCCTATATGTTAACATTGGGTAAAGTTCATAACTTTCAGCCCTCCCCCCGGGGACTTCGGGGGATTAAGTCATCCTAAAAGAGATAGTTATTATATTTTCAATCATAATGAACAAAATGGTTATCTCAAAATTTTGATCGGTTGACATTGGGAAAAAATGAGCGTGGGAGGGGGCCTAGTTGACCTCCATTTTTTTGGTCACTTAAAAATGGCACTAAAACTTTCAAACTCCGTTTCAATGAGCCCTCCCACGATATTCTAGGACCACTGGGTCGATACGATCACCCCTGGGAACAAAAAACAAATAAACACGCATCCGTGATCTTTCTTCTGGCAAAACTGCAAAACTCCACATTTTTATAGATAGGAGCTTGAAACCTCTACAATCAGGTTCTGTGCTACGCTGAATATGATGGTGTGATTTTCATTAAGGTTCTGTAATTTTTAGGGGGTCTTTCTTTAGGGGGTCAGGCGCGTAACTTTTGATGGGTAGGACAAAACTTGATGAAACTTGTATATTTGAAATCAGCATTAAAATCTGATTCTTTTGAGGTACGTTTTCTAGAGTTTCGGTTACCATTGAGCCAGTTCGCTCCTTACTTACAGTTCGTTACCACAAACTATTTGATTGAAAGTGTACAAAGTACATCAGTATATTTGCACAATAGTCTTCTACACGTAACAACTACTGAAGAACGTTACTATCTTAGGCAGAGATATGCTAATAAGTCTTGATTCCTGAAGCGATACCCTTATGAATAATAAGTAATATTTTCTTGGCTCTGGCCGAAGAATGTTCACGCTTCAAATAATGACTTCAATAAATATGTCAGTTGAAATATGCCTACCCTTCAAATAATGACTTCAATAAATCAGGCAAGGAAGACTAATAAAGTTCATCAGCGAAAATTCTTAAATGATACATATAATTCTGAACTAATTTAAATGGTAGTAAAAACTTTTGCGTTAATGGTGAGTTTTGCATCAATCATTAAAAAAACAACAACATCAAAACCTTAAGTGTTATAAAAGGGTCTCAAATGATAGAATTCTCTTCTTTATGTTGAAACATTTGAATTTCTCAGGGAGGTTCTGGCTAGAGCTTATCAAAAATGTATTAATCCTAAGGAGGGCTTAGCTTCTTTTTTGCCTTTTAGCCGGTGATCATATTTAAATTTTGTAAAAATACCAAAATAAAGCAATGGCAGAAAGTGAGATATCACAATTTTAATATCAGCACCGTATCTAGATTTTTTGGGGAGGGAGGAGGAGGGGGGCGGTTAAAAAAAACTAGGGGGGAGGTTACGAAAAAACTTTAAAAAACGCTTCAAAAATCTATTTAAATTCATTTCTGTTACGTTTTTACGAGTCGGACAAACATTTCGAGAAGGGGGGTCAAATCCCCTAATCCTCCCCCCTGGGTATAGCCTTGCTTAACATCTTGATTATACATTTAGTCCAACTCTGGTCAAAAATAAATCTAAGGGATAGAATCCCCATCCCATATTTATGTGGACGAATTCTCAGAGTTATAATGTGCCTTAAAATATATTTTGTTGATTTGAATTCTTGAATTCAGGTATGTTAGTTGAATTTCTATGTTAGATTCTATGTTCTATTCGTTTTCAGTTTTAATGTTGGCTCCTACTTTCAGTAGAATTTTTTTTTAATTAATAAGGAATAGAAGAGAAAAAAATAGTGAGAAATTATAACATCGTATTTGAGGGAGGAGCTAGAAAAAATTCACGGTGAAGTAGTGAGAAAAATCAAAAGACAAAGCATGCTGTCAAGTTCATGATAAGCTCGACTGCACTATCATGGGAACGGCTTGGGATATCGAGCTGTGAGATGCAGGGAATTCTCTTTTTTTAGGAGGGGGGGGGCTCTCGTTTAGAACAAAACTTTAATTGGAGGAGGGAGCAGTAAGGAAAGTTTTACACTGAGAATTCCTCTGAGACTGAAGTCTTTTGATGGTGCATATATAATATATAAGCTCGACTGCACTATCATGGTGACGGCTTGAGTTATCGAGTTGGAAGTTCTTGGGACTTCTTTTTTTGGGTGGGGGCGGCCTGTAATTTAGAATATATTTTTAATGAAGGAGAGAGCAGTAAGAAAAGTTTTACAATTAGAAATCCTGTGAGACTGAAATGTTTTTACAGTGCATTTATAATATATATTGGAGGCGTGTTTGACCCAGTTCAAATGAATGAACTTTTGAAGGTTTTGCGAGTTCAGGGTGCTTTAATCATAGGCAGTGCCATCGCGCTGCCTAAGTAAAGAACGATGTTGGCACAATGTATTATTTATTTATTTATTTTTTATTTTTGGTTTCCATACCAGGGCACTTCGTATCGAAAGAGTTGTCGTAGAAACTTCGAAAAGGGCTCATTCGATTGGAAATTGGAGTGACCAGTGCCCTTTTTAATAGTTGAAAGTAATTGGAGAGCAACTAGGCCCCCCCAAAGCCCATTATTCCCCCAAACACATCCAATCGAAATTTTGAGATGGCCATTTTGTTTAGCGTAGTTGATTTCTAAATAGAAAATATGTTTTTGAGGAAGATACTCCCCACAACCCTCAGTACAAGGGTTTTAAGTTATGCCCTGAGGGCATATAAGAACGATGTTGGCAGAATATATTACGTATTATTTTGTTTTCCTTTATACCGAAGCACTTTGTATCGAAGAAGATGCCATAAAAACTTCGAACATGGCTCATTTAACTGTAAATTGGAGTGGCGTGTACCCTTTTTAATACTCGAAAGTGATTGGAAGGCAACTAACACCCCTTCCACGCCCACCAGTTCCCCAAACACATCCAATCATAATTATGAGATAGCCATTTTCTTCAGCGGAGTTTATTTCCAGATAGAAATTATGTTTTTGAGGAGGACACTCCCTGACACTCTTCAGGGCATTGTAAGTTATGCCATGGGGGCCTATAAGGATTTTATAGAAGGCGTCGTCGTAGAAACTTCAAAAAAGGCTCATTTGATTGGAAATTCAAAGGGCTAGTGCCCTTTTTAATAGTTGAAAGGGATCGGAGGGTAACTAACCCCCCTCTCATGCTCAGCGTTTTCCCAAATATATCCAATCAAAACTTGGAGATAGCCATTTTATTCAACGTAGTTTTAAGTTCTGGAAATTAGGTCTTTGAGGATGACAACCCCCCCATAGCCCCCAGAGTAAGGGTTGTAAGTTATGCCCTGGGGGCATGTAAAGTTTTTTATAGAGCGCCTTGTCGCACAAACTACAAGTATGGTCCATTCAAAAAGAAATTTAAATGGTTAGTTCGTTTTTTAATAGCCAAAAGTGACGTAGAAGTTGCTAACACACCTTCCAAATCCACCATTTCCCAAGACACATCCGATCCAGATTTTTATATAGCCATTTTGTTCCACGCAGTTTAAAGTTGAGAAAATTATACATTTGAGCAGGACCTTCCCTCCACAGTCTTCAGGGCAAGGGCTATAAGTTATGCCCTGGGGGCATATAAGTTTTTATTGAAATCTTTGTCGTAGAAACTTCAAAAGGGATCATTCGATTGGAAATTCAAAGGTCTAGTACCCTTTTTAATAGTCAAAAGTGTTTTGAGGGCAACTAATCCCCCTCTCACGCCCACATCTTCCCCAAACATATCCAATCAAAATTTTTAAATAGCTTTTTTGTTCAGCGTAGTAGATTTCTAGATATAAATTATGTTTTTGAGGAGGATACTTCCCACAGCCCTCAAGGCCAGGGTTGTAAATTATGCCCTGAAGGCATATAAGGTTTTTATAGGACTCGTTGTCGTAGAAACTTCAAAAAGTACTCATTCGATTGGAAATTGAAATGGGTATGCCCTTTTTAATATTCAAAATTGATTGGAAGGCAAACAACACCCCTTCCGCACCCACCATTTCCCCAAACATATCCAATCTAAATTTTGAGATAGCCATTTTTTTCACGCAGTTTAAAATTCAGGCAATTATGCATTAGAGCAGGACACTCCCCCCACAGTCTTCAGGGCAACGGTTATAAGTTATGCCTTGGTGGTATATAAGGTTTTTATTGAAATCTTTGTCGTAGAAACTGGAAAAAGGGCTTATTCGATTGAAAATTCAAATGGGGTAGTGCCCTTTCTAATAGTTGAAAGTTAAAAGTGATTTGAGGGCAACTAACCCCCCTCTCCCGCCCACCATTTCCCCTAACACTTCCAATCAAAATTTTTAGATAGCCATTTTATTCAACGTAGTTGAAAGATTTGGAAATTGGGTCTTTAAGGATGACAACTCCTCCCCCCACAACCCTCAGGGTAATGGTTATAAGTTATGCCCTGGGGGCATGTAAGGTTTTTATAGAAAGCGATGTTGTAAAACATCTAAAAGGGCTCATTCAATTGGAAATTGAAGGGACTAGTACCCTTTTAATAGTCGAAAGCGATTGGAGGGCAACTAACCCCTCTCTCACGCCAACCATTTTCCCAAACACATCCAATCGAAAATTTGAGACACCCATTTTGTTGAACGTAGTCGAAAGTTCTGGAAATTAGGTCTTTTATGATGATAACCCCCCTCAGAGCCCTCAGTGCAAGGGTTTTAAGTTATACCCTGGGGCATATAAAGTTTATACGGAAAATTTTTGTAGAAATTTCAAAAAGGGATCATTTGTTTGGAAATTGAAATCGTCCTTTTTAACAATCGAAAGTGAGTGAAGAGTAATTGACCCCCTCTCCCAAGCCCACCATTTCCCCAAAAATATTCAATCAAAGTTTATAGATAGCCATTTTGTTCAAAGTAGTTGAAAGTTCTGGAAATCATGTATGTAAGGATGACAAACCCCCCAGAGCCCCCAGGGCATAGTTTGTAAGTTATACCCTGGGGGCATATAAGTTTTTTATAGTTAACGTCGTTGTAAAACTTTAAAAGGGGCTCATTTAATTGGGGATTGAGAGGGCTAGTGCCATTTTTAATAGTTGAAAGTGATTAGAGCGTAACTAGCCACCCTCTCACGCGCACCATTCCCCTAAACACATCCAATGAAAATTTTCAGATACCCATTGTGTGCAACGTAGTAGAAAGTTCTGGAAATTAGGTCTTTGATGGTGACAACCCCCCCCCAGCCCTCAGGGCAAGGGTTTTAAGTTATGCCCTGGGGGCATTTAACGTTTTTTATTGAAAGTATTGTCGTAGAAACTTCAAAAGGGCTCATTTGATTGGAAATTGAAAGGGCTAGTGCCTTTTTTAATAGTTGAAAGTGATGGGGAACGGGAACAGGATTACGTGTCTCTTTCTAGGCCAATCAGGGGATGTTTCTAAATGTATTGATCCGCTAACGGGAAGTGACGCAACTGATATAAGGAAGGATTTTCGCTTTAGTTGTTATTAGTGTGAAAATAGAATTCAAGGAGTGAGAACAGTTTGACTTTACTCATTAGGATATATTAGTAATAATGAGTGGAATGTTTAAACTATTAGAAGTTGAAAGTACAGTTGATGGCAATGATACAAGAGCACCAAACATTGCCGTGGAAATCACGAGAGGATCATGGCTTTGTCTGGAATGGCATGAAGTATATGCAAGATATGTGATATACTTGAGCAAATTTAAAATGGAGGATCAATTATGTTTCGCTGCAAAAGTTGATATAGCACATATGAATAGACTTCAAAGTGCTTTAAGTGCAATAGTGAAGCATATCGAAGATAATAAGCTGTATCGCCAATTGTACATGTGTAATATTATTGTTGTAATTATACAATAAAATTGTTTCGAAATCGAAAATGTCCCTTTCTGTTTGTTAGAATGTTAGACTAACGATTCATGGTCAGTCTAGAGTCAGCAGTGAGAGTGATAGGATTGAAAAATGAATAAATTTGAGAAAGCAAGAATTAGATTGAATCTTGTGATTATCGAAAAACATTTGATTCTGAATGACAATTTTCTTGAGTTATCCCTTCAACGGAAGATATTCTCACAGGGAAACTCTTGACAATATAATGAAAACTGATTCTCCCCAATTGGACTATTGTATGAAACTTTGTCGATGTGACTCAAATGCTTATACTCAATTTATTGATATATTAATTGGAACAAAGCAGAATAATATTGTGAATATACTCTTGAAAACATTGCCATAGATTCAATGTAGATGGCTCCCCCTTCAAAAGAGGTAGCTTGACAGAGTTACTCCTCTCCCATTGTCCCCTCTGAATTTATCGAACGAGGATCAGTTTAATTTTAGCTGTGAGAGAGTTGACATCGGAAACCAAAATAAAAAAAATGTTCTATACGAGAACGTGATTTTAGTTTATTACTACGAGATTGGTATCGTCGTGGATTTAAATTATGTTGGGAGGAAGAATCAGGGCTACTATTCAACTGTTGGGGTAACAAGACAATTTGGTTTGTACGTCATCGTTGTGACGACACTGCCTATTATGACTATAAACCTAGTGATTTTTATTTGGCAGTTACCAAATTTTATTCACCATTTGAAAACACTGTATGTGATATTGCTTCAAATAAAATCCCGCCCTAAAAAATGTCCGAACATTTTCCAATAACATATTCAAAGTTAGATTTTAAACCCGTTCTTTGAAGACTGTGGGAACCAAAAGAAACAATGAACTGACGAATTCCATTGACTTAATGTGATTTTTTTCCAAAATACCTAAAGAAAATATAAAACAAATGTGAGGTTTTTTCATCCAAACATTATCAGAAAAAAATAAAGCTCAAAATCACTCAAATTTTGTCGGTTGGTCTTAATTTTTTGGCGAAGTAGGAAAAACAACATTGACTATGATTTACAGTACTCTGCCTTAACAAACACAGATTTTCCGCATAATCATATAGACGGCACAAAACCATGACTGAAAAAAATCTTTTGAGGACTTGAACCTTTGATATCCTAATTAAAAGTCCAAGCTCTACCGACTGAACAAAGAACTCTATTAATTTAAATTAATCCATGGAATATTACAGAACCATACTTGCGTAGCTTACAGTCCTTTCCCAAGGGACTATGGAGTGTCAGGTCATCACTAAAATTATTTTAATTGGACCTTTTAACTACGCTGAAAAAATTGCTATATCTTTATGTTGTTCTAGTAACTCGTTAGCTTTGGTTAAAAAAAGAGAAAAAAGGACACAACAGTGTAACTATACAAAATTGATTTTCTTTGTTTCAAGGTGAGGGACTCTAATTACCGTATACGAAATTGTTGACCATACTGTTTCCAATGGTACAACTTCGATTTTGATCTGATGCCATTTTCGAGGGGTTTCAGGTTCTTTTTCAAAATCATCTAAAATCTGTTTTCTCATAAGCTTTTAGCCTACTTTTGAGATTAACCGAAGTTATAGTTACCATTCCTGAATCAGTGTCAATAACAGTTTTTTCTAATTAGGCAGTTTTTTTTCAAAATGCGCGTTTCAACTTTTGGTTACTATGGGCTATGGTTTGCTCTTTACTAGGTTGCAGGTGCAGCTTCATCCATGATAGAAAGCACAAAACCATGATTGGACAAAAAACAATACTGATTTGCCATACACGTGATACCAATATGCCCCTCAACAATACGCGCGGTACCGATACATACGATACCGATCTGCCCAATACCACGTAAAGCCTTTTCCTAAAAACTATTGACGTTGATATCATCATCAAAATCATATCTATCGGACTTTTCAACTATGTTGAACAAAATGGAGATCTCAAAATTTTTATAGGACGACTTTGGGGGGAGGGACCTAACTGCCCTCCAATTCTTTTGGTTACTTAAAAAGGGAAATAGAAACTTTAATTTCCTTTCAAATGAGCCCTTAAACATCTATATAATGTTCTCATCATTCGCTGGCCCTGGTAGAAAAAAAATGAGTCATCAGTGCTACCCATGTAAAAAACGTAGTTTTCAACTTTTGACTACTATGGGCTGAGGTTCACTCTTTACTAGGTTGCAGCTACTGTTGTGACCATGATCTAATCATTGATAGTGATTTCTGTTTGTTAAGATGTCTACTTCTTTCGGCAATTAACAAGTACCAAACGAATGTACATATAAGTGCAAAAATAATACTTTGCCCATTTAGTAAGTATGTTAAAGTAAGGATTAGCCATAACTGCTAAAGCAGATAAGCTTACGCTATTATTAATTAATAAGTTATCTTTAGGTAGCTTTCCTTGTTGGGATTTCACCCCTGTTTCTTTTCTTTTCAGATAAATGACCCATGTTCTTTTCTGTAATTATATTTGCCTATAAGATAATTTTTAATCCTAAGTTGAATTCTGGTTGCTTAGCTAGATTCTATCGCAATAAGTAAGCTTTGAACTAAATTTTATTTTGGATTTCCTGGTCTGAGCCATTGAAAGATAAAGTTCAGAAAAAGGTAGAATGGATTTTGAATGGGGATTGAGAGGATTGGCTAGGGCCAAGTGGAAGTCAACCCCTATGATAAGCTGTTGTAAAGAATGAATTTTTGCGTTAGTCTACTTTGAGACCCCGTTTAGGGAAGTATATTCTTTTTGTTATATGTGTCACCTTTTGAAGATTACAAGTAAGATATTTTCTACAACGGTGTAGACTAATTTTTCCAGGAACCCAGACAGGGTAGGAATAGAGTTACGAGATAACATCATTATTATATTGACAGGGGGGTTCGTTACCTCCAAGGAGATAGTTAGAGATTTTTAGTGGTCAACCGGGCTGGGTACACCCTTGAACTTAGAATTTTGCCATTTTACCGCTCGATCAATCTTAGAGTAAAAGAATTATGCGTTTTCGAAGAGACAAGTTGAGTTAGCCTACATAGTAGCCTATTGTGGTTACATAAAAAAAATTATCGTGAAGAGAGAAAACTTTTTTTTTATATGGGCTGTGAGTAGTAAGGAAATAATTGAAGCGACGAGCACAAGAATATGTGTGCAGTTTCATGGATACATGGCTTACCAGATGGGTTTCTGAGGCATCTATTACTACAGAGGGTACAAGACTTGTCAGACAGGTCTTTTAAGTTCAAAAGCCAAAAATAGAGATTTTCATATTGCATATTCAAAGGTGGTCTCTTTGTAAAAATACTAGTTTTGGCCCGGAGGTCATCTAATCATGTTTTTTGTATAAATTAAGATGAAAAACTCTTTCGCCAAAACACTTTTTCTGGACCATTGCCTTCAAGCAAGATTGGTGTGCTTAGGAATGCGATGCTGGTAATTAAAGAATGAAGAAAAATGGTAGAGTCATAATTGTTTCAACTTGAAAGTTATATCATTTGTGTAAAAGCTAACACAATTTGCGAAAAAAGGTATAGCAATTGTATAACTCTGATCTGAATGATCTTAATTGGTGATTGAATAAAAGAGATTAAACAGAGATCGATAACATTTTTAATTGGATTGTATGAAGGTGGTAAAAACGGGTTAAACTGCTTACCAGTTAACGTAAGCCCGAAAGGGCTGCTAACTCATAGGCAATTTATTATAAATTTAGAATGACATCGTTGGCATCAATCTACGGAAATGACTAACGATGAAAAGACAACCTTGTGAGTTGACCTAGTTTTACTTCTTGGATGTGTTCTGTATAATACACAAGTACCATTTGAACAGTGTTGTCAATATAAAATAGGTTCTAACATTGTAGTATACTAAAAAGTTGATACTAATAGTGATGTAGATGTCATGAAAAGAATTTTAATAAAGAAATTCAGAACAATTCTTAGAAATCCTTAGAAATCAACTAGTGAGATGATTATAGGTTTTGAAGCATCATGGATCGTAAACATCAATGACCCTAAATATCAAGGACCTCAACCTCCAAAGGCCTCCTATCCCCAACCTCCAAGGAGCCCCCTCCCTCCAAATTTTTAAGCCCCTCCCCCCATTTTATTAATACTTTTTTTTAAGTTTTTTTTTCCTTTTTTTTGAACATTTTATTTTTTTCAACTTTTTTTGTACATATCTTCGAATGAGATAAAACGTAATTAAAACATAAGAAATTCACATTTAATATTTTCCAAATTCAAAATGAGAATGATATAGATATTTTAGTCTTGACTTTTACTATTAGAAAAATAGTGCTTGTAGTAGCACTTTTTTTTGGACTGAATTTTTTTTTGGATTTCAAAATTATTCAAATTTTTTTTAAGTATCTTAAAATGACATGAAAAATGCTTGCGGCTCTACCAATCATACTTTATGCTTGCTCATAGACACGATGTGGCTTTCCCACTGGTACTCTATGGCGGGTTATCGACACTACCTAGTTTATTGCATGTATTAAATCAGTATTTATCACGCAGTGGAAGGATGAACACATAATTCATATCTTTATGAATTTTTTTTGGACTTCGATATTATTCAACTAACAACAAAAGTACGAAGAACAATAGGGAAATCCTTTTGCAAGACAGTGGAGATAATTTGAATGAATATTTCGGCCCTATGTCCAAGGGCCGTCCTCAGCAAGACAAAAATATATGAAAGAAAAAAGACTCACAACAACATGCAACCAATAAAACCAAAAATTAAAAATTTTTCAAAGCAGTCCTAGCATCCTTTCTTCAGCGAAGTTCAACCAGGACTGATTAAAAGTATGGTAAAACAAGGCGATTCAATGAGTTGAAAGAAAAATAATTTAAAAACACGTTCTTATTGCTAATCCAGCTTTTTTGGCAGCTAGCCTCAAAGGTCTTTTTGTGACCGGCTCTGTGTTAATATCTTTCGGTTTTTAAAAATAATTTGTAAGATCATTTTTAATTAAATTTGTGTATAGAGCATTTATTGTATATTCCCCCAAGTCCCTATTTAAGGAAATATTATTATTAATCTTAATTCTGATTTCAATTGATTCTCGGACTACCTGCTTTATGCCTAGGTAATTGTTAATAAGGGTAGATTCATCAAAAAGTATATTGTGGCTAGGATTTTCAAAAATATGGCTGCCTAATGCAGAATCAGATGAAACAACGGAAATACTAGAATTTAGAGCTTTGACTATATCATCTTTATGCTGTTGTATGCGCTTTTCTAGATTCTGGTGTGTTCTACCTACATAATATTTGCCACAATCACATGGTATTTGATAGACCCCTCTTTGGCGAGTAACTGGGGTTTTATCTTTACCAGAATTTAGAAAATTTATGATTCTAAAATTATTTGTGAATACTACATACAGATTATTTTTTGTGCAAACTTTTTTAAGATTTGTAGTGATTTTTGGGGTGTAGGGGAGGTAAATTATGTTTAAGGGCGTGTCAGAAATATCACATGGTAAACTATCATTAATTTTACGGGAATGTCTCTTCAGTCTACAATTAATTACACTATTAATAAATAAAATAGGATAGCCATTTCCAAAAAGTATGTCCTTGATAAAGTTTAATTCTGCTGTTATGTGGGAATCAGAACAAATGTTTAGGGCATGATTGATGAGGGATATTACGACTGCTCTTTTAATTTATGGGGGGTGGTTTGACTCAAAATGTAAATATCAATTGTTTTGTGTTGGTTTTCTATAAATAGTAAAATTGGTTTTAACAAAGCTATGAATAACTAACACATCTAGGAATGGGATTTTATTTGCGATTTCAAATTCTAAAGTAAACTGTAAATTTCTATCGTATTTATTCAGGTGATCTAAAAAATTCTTAAGCTCATTTTCCCCATAGTTCCAGAGTGAAATTACATCATCCATGTAACGTCCCCAAAAGATATGTTTTAAAAAATACGAATCTAATGCCCAATTTTCAATATGTTCCACATAAATATTCGCCAGTAACCCGGAGAGGGGTGCGCCCATCACTAAACCATTAATTTGCTGGTAAAAAGAATTATGGAATTGGACATACATTGAATACTTGTTACAGAGTTTAAGTATGATCATTGAAACTTCACCCTCTAGTCCTACCGCTGAAGATTACATTAAGTGATAATTTTTTTGACTTTATTTTCTAATAACTGTTCAGATACAGTGACATCTATATTTTGATACATCGAAACAATGTCAAAGCTACTTATAATTGTATTTTCTGAGATATTTACATTTTTGAGTTTTTCAACCAAATCTACCGAATTACATATATATGATTTGTGAGAGTAAACCAAAGGTTTAAAGGCTGTAAATAACCATTTCCCAATATTGGATGTGGGGGCTTTCGTACAAGCTACTATGGGCCTTAAAGGAATGCCTTGCTTATGTAATTTTGGTAGACCATAAAACTTTTGGCAAAAGCTACCGCGGTAGCTTTTGCCCAAAAGTTTGCAAAAGTTTGCAACTTTTGCAAAAGTTGATAATATCCTTTTTCAATCCTTTCCACCAAAAGCACTGCATGACTTTATCTCGTTTTCTTTGGGATCCCATGTGTCCCCCCGTTGGTCTTGAGTGAGCCAATTTTATTACTGCATTTTTCAGTTAAAGCGGTACCAAAAGTTGTAATTTTCTAGGGTTTTCCCCAGTCTCCATTATTTTGTAAAGCAAATTTCCATTACTGGAAAACTGTTTAGATTGCGGATTTTTTTTCATTCGTGTTTTTATGCAGTCTCTATCATTTGTTTGCAATTCCACGAATTTTTCGGAGGTTGCCCCGAGTATTCCAGCTAGTTCATCTTTGGTTTCCTCTGGTTCTCTTTCTACGGTCAATAATTTCTCTTGTTTATGGTTATATTCCTTTTTGTCTGCCCTTTTTTGGCTTTTAGGTTTTCTCAGTTTTGCATTTTTTATGAACATCTCGTCGTTAAACTGAAATGGGTTTTGTATATGTTGATCACCATTTTCATTAGCGGGCGGCACAGCCTCCTTTTTCTTTTTCCTTGGTCTCGTGTCACCGCATTTACTTTTTTAACCATGCAGGTTGCTTTTAGTGTAAGAAAGTTCCCGATATTGCCGAAGTCTCCCCCTAGTAAAACTTTTACTGCAAGAGTAGGTACAACACCTACCATTAATTCCTTTTTAACTGTATATCCCTCTTTATTGGTGATTTCTATTATGACCTGGGCCGTCGGACACTTATGTTTTGCTCCATAGTAGCAGTGGCGTAATTTTTTTCATAATTCTGGGGGGGGGGCGAAATTGGAACCAAATTTCCAAAATCATATGAAATTGACAGTAATGACAGTAAAAACTAAAAAACAGCCATTTGGTACCATAAAGGGACTATTTAGCACTGTAAAAGTATTATAAAGGTACTTTATAGCACAATAAAAGGTAAATATGTGCTACAAAAACTGTTGTGTTTCTTTGGTGCTTAAATTATATAGGTTTATCTTAGTTTTGATAAGATTTTGGAAGGAAAAAAGGTCAACTGGGGGAGGGGGAACTGAGGTTTAGGGATGGGGGGGGGGTTCAAACTGAAGTCTGAGAGGAGCCATTGCCCCCTTTGCACCATAGGAAATTACGCCCCTGCTGTGCAGGATAAAGATATTGAAGCGAAAATAAAATTTCTGATCCAATTAGACCGCCCCGAAGTTTCTGTGACCGAGAGAGGATGGTGGGAATGAGGAAGGGACAATTCCCCCTTCTATTTGGAATAAATTCTACTCACTTGGGGATTTAATCTTACTCTTTACTTTCATATTAACAGCCTAGACCAGAAATATTCCCATAAATTAACTTGAATTGAATATTAATTTCACATTTTGATGTGCTCTTAACGCTTTTATTGTACTCCTCCTCTCCCTGAAAAAAACTCCTCCTCCCTCCTCGTTACGTTCCTGGAAATTATATATCAATTTCTACTTCCACCCTCTCCTTGTTTTTGACTAATTAGAACTAATTCTGTATATATCTGAAATCTCTACGAGAGCTGGAATGCTTTGGCTTAAAATGTACCCTTTGAGGTACCTCTTTCATCCCCTAAGTATAAAACAATTAGTGAGGACAATTGTAGAAGTTTGAATGCCGTTTTAAGTTTATATTCTGTCCATTGCTTACAAATAGCATTTGTTATTAAGAAGTATGTGGATATTCTTCACAGGGGAGTTTTCTGAAGAAAGGGGGGATTGTCTGGGGTATATTCCTCCCTCCTTAGGTACAAAACAGTTAGAGAACCCCATTGTAGAAGTTTGACTGCCGTTTTAAGTTTTATAATAAGTCCATTGCTTACAGATAGCATTTATTATTAAGAACCAAGCGGATATTTTTCACGGGGGAGTTTTTTGTAGGGGATCGGGGATTGTCTGAGGTATTTGCAGTGAGTAGAAAATTTTTGGGAATAATTACCCTGAGTTCTTCGACACAATATTTAGTTATTTGTCTTTCTTCCTCTTAGTATTTGCAATTCTACATATGAAGAGAATGTTGCGGTAGAACTGTCCAGGAGACATTTTCAGCAGGGATCAAGTTGTCTGGTAAGATTTTCCCGAGGGAAGTGTGGTTAATATCCATTTCAATAGCCTAAGTTTTTCTCAGGATTAGTTCCATTAAACAAGGGGTCCTAGAAGATCAGGACAGGTCTCATTGGAAAAAAAAAATTAAAGTTTAAGCATCTTTTTAAGTTATGACTACTAGGACACTATTACCTCCTCACCCCCATCTTGCTATAGGACCAATAATAAAGGCGTAAACTGAAAATATACGTGAAAAATGTGAAGAATTAGTCAACAAGTCCCAAAATCTCGTTTAGTTTTTTATCCCAAGGCTCAGTGAGGCTTTGAAAATACGGCCATTGAAACGTAATCCTTTTGGTATCTTACCCCATTCCGTGCAGAAGAATCTACGAGCCTTTCACAATCAATTCAAACATAGCAAAGTTTTGCCAAAAGAAGTAAAGAGCAAAGTTGAAGCTTAAAACGAAGAAAAATTATTACTTCACAGCATATCAAACATATATTGATAAAACTAGTGCGAATTAACTATTTGAAGATATTTCTCTATGTTTGTAGGAGTACAGAAAACTAGGGCTTTACTGAAAACACAAAAGCCGATAAAATAAACAAGAATATTGATTTGGAGGTCAAAAGTTATTACGTAGCCTCACAAAAACAAACTAATCTAATTTGGTAGTCATAGTGTTATATGAGTTGTGACATCAATAACTTTCAGTATACAATTAAAATTATCTTAAAAATTTAGGCTTGACTTACTTGACTTAGGTTTAGGTCTCCTCCCACAGAGAATACACAGCGTAGAGAATGATGGCTGCCTCCTAAATCCTTTTCGGTTAATTTCAAGTGTTTGCGCTTCGTTTGGTCTGATTTTTACCATCGCTAGGAATTCCGATAAGCTGTTGGACCATCGTTTCTTTGGTCGGCCGCTTTCCTTTTTATCCATTTTATCAGTTTTCCAAGTAACAAACTGAGTTTGGTCCCGGTGAATGAAACTGTTTCACACTTTAAAAGCCTCCGATAAGTGACCATGTCCCCAGAGAGTCTTACCCTCCGTCTTCTCACTATAGCCTCCAGTATTTCATTTGTTAGCCAAGATGTCTTTGGAAATTCTTTCTTGCCAAGCATCTTCGCTTGGCAATGGTGCTACTTTGCTCGTCTGCGATTTAAAATACTTCCAGGCGTCTTTACTGCTGCTAAGTTTCCCAAGAAGCTCAAATTGATTTTATATCTCAATACTAAACTTCAGGCAAGTATTTAGCTCCTGGTGTTTCCCAGTATCTGTAGTGACTGGCATTCTTTCTGATTGTCGTGCTTGAGGGTAGAGATGGACTTTCGCATACAGAAGCCTGTGATCTGCCTTCCGAGTTCCGCTAATGTCTAAGTTCCACAGTTCTTCAGCGATGATCTCCAACGTTTAGACATAATGAAACAGTCGATCATCTTCTTTGTGCAACCATCATTGCTATACTGAACTGGTGGGTGGTTTTGTATTGACAGTAAGTGTTCGCGATAACAAGGTCATAGAATTGGCATAGTCCAAGTAGGTAAAGGCCATTGTCGTTTTGTGAGTCGGGAGATACAAGGCCAACTGTGCCATGTAGAACACCCCTATTATCACGCACTGTTGCGTTGAAGTCACCAATAACTACAGATATATCGTGTGGGGAAACTGTCATGAGACATCTGGTCGGAGCAGAGTAGAACTCTTTGTTAAATGTGTCATAGGAATCGTTGATCGGGGCATAGCATACGATAATAGTCATTTTACCGTATTTGTGTCCAAAGTGGGCCTTCATTTGTCTGTCTGATAAGGCTTCGTGCAAGAGTAATAGTAAAAATGGGTTATTACATACAGGGGATACATAATTTATTCATGTTTTATTGATCCACGAAGGGGAAAGATTTCTAAGAAATTGATTGCATAATTGACTAGGACAAGAGGGGAACTAGATTTCTGAGAAATTGATTTACATAAACGAAGGGGAATTATTGATCCATGAAAGGAAACTCGATTTCTGAGAAACTGATTTACATAATCGGCGGGGAGTTCTATCATGAGGGGTTTTCATTTTTAAATATGGCTTCTCTGATCTTTAGGTCTGAGATATAAATTAATATTCTATTTTTAAATATGGCTTCTCAGGTCTTTAGGTCTGAGAGATAAATTAATATTCTTTCGAAACCATAATAGTGTAAGTAGGAACACCTTAGATATTTTTTTCAGAAATTCATACAAGATCAAGACAGATTGAATATATTTTAAGCGGGAAATGGTTTCCTGGGAGTTTCAAATGTGACAGCGCAGGGATGCCAAAACAAAGGAACACACAGAAATTACTTTTAGGGGATTATTTAGGCGAATAAAAAATTAATCGGCATTTTAGGGATTTTTTGGGCGAAACAGTTTGAGACATTTTAGAAGATGATTTGGATGAAACTCTGTGGTCTTTATAATACACAAGTTCCATTTGAACAGTGTTGTAATCTCCCATACCCCAGCCCCAAGGAACCCCCTCCCCCCGAGCCCCCAAAGGGCCCCTTCCCCCGGGCCCCCAAAGCCCCCCCCCCAGCCCCCAAAGGCCCCCACCCTCCCCCCAGATTCCCAAAGAGCCCCCTCCCCCCGGGCCCCCAACCCATTTCTTTAATACTTTTCTTGCGCACTTGAGACCCAGAAGGGTCCCCCTCACCCTCAACTTTTTGGCTCCCTCCGAATATATCTTTTCAGAACAAGTTCTTTACGTAATGGCCCTCCTAAACTAATTTTACAACTTGAAGTACTCATTTTTATCACCCACAGCCTTACATTATGGCTTTTTGAATACCCCAACACCAAGAAATACTTTTAAAAAGGCTTTATTACATCTTTTCAGAACAAGTTCTTTTCTTAATGTCCCTCCTAAACCAATTTTACAAGTTGAAGTACTCATCCTTTTCACCCACAACTTTACCCTATGGCTTTTTGAATACCCCAACACCAAGCAATACTTTTCAAAGGGCTTTATTATATTTTACAGAACAAGTTTTTTTCTTAATATCCCTCTTAAAACCATTTTTACAAGTTGATGTACTCATCCTTTTCACTCCCAACAATACTTTAGGACTTTTTGAATACCCCACAAAGGAATACTTTTCGAAAAGCTTTTATATTTTTTTCAGAATAAGTTCTTTAGGTAATGTCCCTCCTAAACCAATTTTAAAGCTTGAGGCACTCATCCTTTTCACCCACAACTTTACTTTACAGCTTTTTGAACACCCCAACACCAAGCAATACTTTTCAAAAGGTTTTATTATATTTTTCAGAACAAGATCTTTACGTAATGTCCCTCCTAAACCAATTTTAAAACTTGAAGTACTCATCTTTTTCACCCACAACTTTACTTTACGGCTTTTGCATACCCCAACACCAAGCAATACTTTTCAAAGGCTTTATTATATCTTTTCAGAACAAGTTCTTTACGTAATGTCCCTCCTAAACCTATTTTACAAGTTGAAGTACTCATCTTTTTCACTCACAACTTTACTTTACGGCTTTTTGCATACCCCAAAACCAAGCAATACTTTTCAAAAGACTTTATTATATTATTTCAGAACATGTTCTTTACGTAATGTCCTTCCTAAGCCAATTTTACAACTTGAAGTACTCATCTTTTTCACCCACAATTTTACTTTATAACTTTTTGCATACCCCAACATCAAGCAATACTTTTCAAAAGGCTTTATTATATTATTTCACAACAAGTTTTTTACGTAATGTCCTTCCTAAGCCAATTTTACAACTTGAAGTACTCATCTTTTTCACCCACAACTTTACTTTACGACTTTTTACATACCCCAACATCAAGCAATACTTTTCAAAAGGCTTTATTATATTATTTCAGTTCAAGTTCTTTAAGTAATGTCCTTCCTAAATCAATTTTACAAGTTGAAGTACTCATCTTTTTCACCCACAACTTTACCTTATGGCTTTTTGAATACCCCAACACCAACCAATACTTTTCAAAGGCTTTATTATATTTTACAGAACAATTTTTTTCTTCTTAATATCCCTCTTAAAACCATTTTTACAAGTTGATGTACTCATCCTTTTCACTCCCAACAATACTTTACGACTTTTTGAATACCCCACCAAGCAATACCTTTCAGAAGGCTTTATTATATTTTTTCAGAACAAGTTCTTTACGTAATGTCCCTCCTCAACCAATTTCACAACTTGAAGTACTCATCCTTATCACCCACAACTTTACTTTACAGCTTTTTGAACACCCCAACACCAAGCAATACTTTTCAAAGGGCTTTATTATATTATTTCAGAACAAGTTCTTTACGTAATGTCCCTCCTAAACCAATTTTACAACTTGAAGTACTCATGTTTTTCACCCACAACTTTACTTTACGGCTTTTGCATACACCAAAACTGAAGCAATACTTTTCAAAGGCTTTATTATATCTTTTCAGAACAAGGTCTTTACGTAATGTCCCTCCTAAACCTATTTTACAAGTTGAAGTACTCATCTTTTTCACTCACAACTTTACTTTACGGCTTTTCGCATACCCCAAAACCAAGCAATACTTTTCAAAAGACTTTATTATATTATTTCAGAACATGTTCTTTACGTAATGTCCCTCCTAAGCCAATTTTACAACTTCAAGTACTCATCTTTTTCACCCACAACTTTACTTTATAACTTTATGCATACCCCAACATCAAGCAATACTGTTCAAAAGGCTTTATTATATTATTTCAGAACAAGTTCTTTGCGTAATTTCCTTCCTAAACCAATTTTAAAACTTGAAGTACTCATCCTTATACCCAGATTTTTACCTTATGGCTTTTTGAATACCCCAACACCAAACAATACTTTTCAAAGGCTTTATTATATTTTACAGAACAAGTTTTTTTCTTAATATCCCTCTTAAAACCATTTTTACAAGTTGATGTACTCATCCTTTTCACTCCCAACTATACTTTACGACTTTTTGAATACCCCACCAAGCAATACTTTTCAAAAGGCTTTATTATATTTTTTCAGAACAAGTTCTTTACTAAATGTCCCTCCTAAACCAATTTTACAACTTGAAGTACTCATCCTTATCACCCAAAACTTTACTTTTCTGCTTTTTGAACACCCCAACACCAAGTAATACTTTTCAAAAGGCTTTATTATATCATTTCAGAACAAGTTCTTTACGTAATGTCCCTCCTAAACCTATTTTACACATTGAAGTACTCATCTTTTTCACCCACAACTTTACTTTACGGCTTTTGCATACCCCAAAACCAAGCAATACTTTTCAAAGTCTTTATTATATCTTTTCAGAATAAGTTCTTTACGTAATGTCCCTCATAAACCTATTTTACAAGTAGTAGTACTCATCTTTTTCACCCACAACTTTACTTTACGAATTTTTGCATACCCCAACACCAAGCAATACTTTAAGGCCTTATTATATTATTTCAGAACAAGTTCTTTACGTAATGTCCTTCCTAAACCAATTCTACAACTTAAAGTACTCATCTTTTTCACCCACAACTTTACTTTACGACTTTTTGCATACCCCAACATCAAGCAATACTTTTCAAAAGGCTTTATTATATTATTTCAGAACAAGTTCTTTACGTAATGTCCCTCCTAAACCTATTTTACAACTTGAAGTACACATCCTTTTCATACACAACTTTACTTTATGGCTTTTTGAATACCCAAACACCAAGCAATACTTTTCAAAAGGCTTTATTATATTTTTTCATAACAATTTCTTTGCGTAATGTCCCTCCTGAACCTGTTTTACAACTTGAAGTACTCATCCTTTTCACACATTAATTTACTTTATGCTTTTTGAACACCCCAATACCAAGCAATACTATTCAAAAGCTTTATTATATCTTTTCAGAACAAGTTCTTTACGTAATGTCCCTCCTAAACCAATTTTACAACTTGAAGTACTCATCTTTTTCACCCACAACTTTGTTTTACGGCTTTTTGCATACCCCAACAACAAGCAATACTTTCAAAAGCTTTATTATATCTTTTCAGAACAAGTTCTTTACTTAATGTCCCTCGTAAACCAATTTTACAACTTGAAGTACTCATCTTTTTCACCCATAACTTTACAATACGACTTTTTGCATACCCCAACACCAAGCAATACTTTTCAAGGGCTTTATTATATCTTTTCAGAACAAGTTCTTCAAGTAATGTCCTTCCTAAACCAATTTTACAACTTGAAATACTCATCTTTTTCACCCACAACTATACTTTACGACTTTTTGCATACCCAAACACCAAGCAATACTTTTTAAAGGCTTTATTATATCTTTTCAGAACAATTTCTTTACGTAATGTCCCTCCTAAACCAATTTTGCAACTTGAAGTACTCATCCTTTTCACCCACAACTTTACTTTACAACTTTTTTGCACACCACAACATCACGCAAGGTTCCACTTCAGTTCATATTTTTCCCCAAAGACATAAATTTAAAGTTCTCCTCCAAATTTTTTTTAGAACATAGAAAAAGTTATACATTGATCGTGAATATTTCACCATGACGATAAGGTGCTCCACTTTAATTCTGAGATATTTCCCAAAGTCATAAAAAAATTTAAAGCTCTGTTCTAAATTTTAGCGTTGAAGATAGGAAAAGTTATACTATGATTGTTAATATTTTCCATTCAGATAAAAAGTTCCATTTCAATTCTAATTTTATTTATGAGAAGAAATAAGTTACAGATCAATTCTATTTTTTCCAAAAAAATTAAAATTTTTCGCTTCAGTTCAGATTTTTCTCAAAGAGATGAAAAAATTTAAAGTACTGTTCCAAATTTTTCATAGAAGATAGAAAAAGTTATACTCTGATCGTGAAAAGTTAGCTAAATTCTGAATTTTACCAAAGAATTTACACTTCAATTC
The DNA here is from genome assembly GCF_049724085.1 of Artemia sp. Qi Xiang Cuo. Classification (NCBI taxonomy): domain Eukaryota; kingdom Metazoa; phylum Arthropoda; class Branchiopoda; order Anostraca; family Artemiidae; genus Artemia; species Artemia sp. Qi Xiang Cuo. The sequence goes on from NC_142797.1 coordinate 90,243,425, forward strand.
TAATTTCTCCAGAGAAAATAAAAAGTTTCCACTTCAGTTCTTAATTCCTCAAAGACATACAAAATTAAACTTCTATTCTAAATTTTCCCGTAGAAGATAGAAAAAGTTATACCATAGTTGTGAATATTTTCCATGAAGATAAAACGTTCCACTTTTATTCAAAATTTTCTCGACGAAGTGGGGGAAAGTTCAAGTTCTTCTGAACTTTCTCAATGAAAAAGAAATTAGTTACAGATCAATTCTATTTTTTTCCAAAGAATATAAAAATTTCAGCTTCAGTTTTGATTTTTCTCAAAGAGATGAAAAAATTTAAAGTACTGTTCCAAATTTTTCATAGAGGATAGAAAAAGTTATACACTGATGTTGAAAAGTTAGCTCGATTCGGAATTACCAAAGAACTTAGAGATTAATTCTATTTTTCAAGAAATAAAAAGGTTCAACTTCAGTTCTTAATTTCTCAAATGACATAAAAATTTAAAGTTCTGTTCTAAATTTTTCCGTGGAAGATAGGAAAAGTTATGCTATAATTGTGTATATTTTCCATCAAGATAAAAAGTTTCACTTTAATTCTAAATTTTATAATTTCACTTCAGATTTTTCTCAAAGATGAAAAAAATTTAAAGTTCGGTTCTAAATTTTACCCTAGATACATCGATTCTGATTTTTTCCTACAAGAAGAAAAAAAGTTCAGCTTTAATTACATATTTTCTCAAAGAAGTGAAGAAAACTTTAAGTTCTGTTCCAAATTTTTCGTAGAAGATAGATAAAAGTTATACTTTGATCGTGATTATTCACCATGACGATAAGGAGCTAAACTTTAATTCTGAGTTTTCTCGAAGAAGTTCAAAATGTTCAAGTTCTCTTCAGAATTTTCTCAATGAAAAGGAAATAAGTTACAGATCAATTCTAATTTTTTACATGAAAATAAAAAGGTTCCACTTCGATTCTGAATTTTCTCAGATATGAAAAAATTGAAAGTTGTGTTCTAAATAGTTACAGATCAGTTCTAATTTTTTCCATGAAAATAAAATGTTCCACTTCAGTTCTGTTTTTCTCAAAGAGATGAAAAATGGAAAGACCTGTTCTAAATGTTTCCGTAGAAGATAGAAAAATTATACCTTAGATGTGAATACTTACAATGAAGATAAAAACTTCCACTTTAATTCTAAATTTTCTCAATGAAGTGAAGAAAAGTTCAAGTTCTCTTCTAATGTTTCCAAGAAAATTAAAAGGTTCCACCTCAGTTCTGTTTTATCACAAAGAGAGGAAAATTTAAAGTTCTGTTCTAAATTTTACCGTAGATACTTCTATTCTGAAATTTTCCTCCAAGAAGAGAAAAAGTTCTGCTTTAATTCTATATTTTCTCAAAGAAGTGACGAAAAGTTCAAGTTCTGTTCTGAATGTTTTCCCAGAGAAGAGAAAAGGTTCCACTTTAATTATGAGTTTTCACAATGAAGTGAAGAAAAGTTCAAGTTCTTTTCTGAATTTTCTCAAAGAAAAGAAAAAAGTTATAGTCCAATTCTAATTTTCTCCAAAGAAAATAAAAACTCTCCGAGTGGAAGGATTTTGCACGGGGATTAATTTTACATGAGGAGGGGGGTTTCTAGCGGTGAAATTTTCAGGGGGAAATTTTACAGATTTTTTCCGAGCAGACAGAACGGACAGAATTTGAACTTTAGCGTAAGGAGTTAGGTGTCGAGGAGGGAGACAATAGATATTGATGACAATACTAAACTAAACTAACCACAAAATTCTACATTATCTCACAGAAATACCAAAACCATAGGTTAGGTTAGGCTAAGTTAGCCTATGTACGCATGCGTACATAGGCTAACCTAACCTAACCTATGGTTTCGTATAACTTTTTTCTATCTTCTACGAAAAATTTTGAACAGAACCTGAAGTTTTCTTCAATTCTTCGAGAAAATATGTAATTAAAGCTGAACTTTTTCTCTTCTTTTAGGAAAAATTCTGAATCGATGTATCTAGGATAAAATTTAGAACCAAACTTTAAATTTTTTCATCTCTTTGAGAAAAATCTGAAGTGAAATTATAAAAATTTAGATTTAGAGTGAAGCTTTTTATCTTCATGGAAAATATACAAAATCATAGTATAACTTTTCCTATATTCCACGGAAAAATGTAGAACAGAACTTAACATTTTTATGTCATTTGAGAAATTAAGAACTGATGTGGAACCTTTTTATTTCTTGAAAAATAGAATTGATCTGTAAGTTCTTTGGTAAATCCGAATTGAGCTAACTTTTCACAATCAATGTATAACTTTTTCTATCTTCTATGAAAAATTTGGAACAGCACTTTAAATTTTTTCATCTCTTTGAGAAAAATCAGAACTTAAGCGGAACTTTTTTATATTCTTTGGAAAAAATATAGAATTGATCTGTAACTAATTTCTTTTTCATTGAGAAAGTTCAGAAGATAACTTGAATTTCCCTCCTTTTATTGACAAAATTTTGAATAAAATGTGAACTTTTATCCTCATGGTAAATATTGACGAATATTGTATAACTTTTTCTATCTAGTACGGAAAAATTTAGAGTAAAACTTTAGAGTCTCATGTCTCTAGTTAATTAAGAACCGAAGTGGAAGCTTTTTATTTTCTATGGGGAAATTATGACTGAAGTGTAAATTCTTTGGTAATATTCAGAATTGAGCTAACTTCATACGATCAGAGTATAACTTTTTCTATCTTCTATGAAAAATTTGGAACAGTACTTTAAATTTTTTCATCTCTTTGAGACAAATCTGAACTGAAGTGAAAAATTTTTATTTTGTCTGGAAAAAATAGAATTGGTCTGTCACTTATTTCTTCTCATAGATAAAATTAGAATTAAAATGGAACTTTTTATCTTCTTGGAAAATAATCACAATCATAGTATAGCTTTCCCTATGTTCAACACTAAAATTTAGAACAGAGCTTTAAATTTTTTTATGACTTCGGGAAAAATCTCAGAATTAAAGTGGAGCTCCTTATCGTCATGGTGAAATATCCACGATCGATGTATAACTTTTCCTATCTTCTACAAAAAATTTGGAGGAGAACATTAAATTTATGTCTTTGGGGAAAAATCTGAACTGAAGTAGAACCTTGCTTGATGTTGTGGTGTGCAAAAAAATTGTAAAGTAAATTTGTGGGTGAAAAGAATGAGTACTTCAAGTTGTAAAATTGGTTTAGGAGAGACATTACGTAAAGAACTTGTTTTGAAAAGATATAATAAAGCCTTTTGAAAGTATTGCTTGGTGTTGGGGTATGAAAAAAGTCGTAAAGTAAAGTTTTGGGTGGAAAAGATGAGTACTTCAAGTTGTAAAACTGGTTTAGGAGGGATATTACGTAAAGAACTTGTTCTGAAAAGATATAGTAAAGCCTTTGAAAAGTATTGCTTGGTGTTGGGGTGTTCAAAAAGCATAAAGCAAAGTTGTGTTTGAAAAGAATGAGTACTTCAAAATGCAAAATAGGTTTAGGAGGGACATTACGTATAAATCTTGTTCTGAAAAAAATATAATAAATCCTTTTGAAAAGTATTGCTTGGTGTTGGGGTATTCAAAAAGCCATAGAGTAAAGTTGTGTGTGAAAAGGCTGAGTACTTCAACTTGTAAAATTGGTTTAGGAGGGAAGTTACGTAAAGAACTTGTTCTGAAATAATATAATAAAGCCCTTTGGGGGCCCAGGGGGAGAGATTTTCTTGGGGTTGGGGTATGGGAGATTACAACACTGTTCAAATGGAACTTGTGTATTATAAAGACCACAGAGTTTCATCCAAATCATCTTCTAAAATGTCTCAAACTGTTTAGCCCAAAAAATCCCTAAAATGCCGATTAATTTGATTTCGCCTAAATAATCCCCTAAAAGTAATTTCTGTGTGTTCCTTTGTTTTGGCATCCCTGCGCTGTCACATTTGAAATTCCCAGGATACCATTTTCCGCGTAAAATATATTCAATCTGTCTTGATCTCGTATAAATTTCTGAAAAAAAAATCTAAGGTGTTCCTATTTACACTATTATGGTTTCGAAAGAATATTGATTTATCTCTCAGACCTAAATACCTGAGAAGCCATATTTAAAAATAGAATATTAATTTATCTCTTAGACCTAAAGATCAGAGAAGCCATATTTAAAAATGAAATCCCCTCATGATAGAATTCCCCGCCGATTATGTAAATCAATTTCTCAAAAAATTGAGTTCCCCTTCATGGATCAATAATTCCCCTTCGTTTATGTTTATCAATTTCTCAGAAATCTAGTTCCCCTCTTGTCCTAGTCAATTATGCAATCAATTTCCCAGAAATCTTTCCCCTTCGTGGATCAATAAAACATGAATAAATTATGTATCCCCTGTATGTAATAACCCATTTTTACTAGTAATGACTTTCTTGCGAGACTATTTAGCACAGGGCCAACGCCAATCCTTCTCGTTCTCCCTCCAGACCAGAGCAACGAGTGATCTTTGTCTTTTTTCTCTTCTCCACTCCCGGTAAGATGGATTTCTGTGGGATCAGCAATCGCCACTTTATTCTTATGAAGCTCTAGGGATAGTAAGTTCAAATTTAGGCATAAAAATAAATGTCGTCTAATAAGTGCAAAGTCATTAAACACCATAAAAATAATAGATTGATTTACCAGGTAACATTTTGGTCTCACCTAGTATTACTCAAAAAAAACAACAAATAAACAATAATATAAACTCTAGAAAGCCAGTTATATCTCTCTTTACAGCGGAAAATTTCAAGTTGTGATACAAATTCTACAGCGAGTCTGTAGTCCTAATACTATCAAGTTTGTCAAAAAGGATTGTACAAAAGAATAGCATGGCTACAGTGCCTATGTTTACTGATAATACTTCTTTAGTGGTGATCGCAAAGTCAGAGAGCTTGCTCCTGGAGAGTTTAAGTGAATCGCTAAATGAAGTTTCAAGATGGCTGTGACTGAATCAGCTAAAGGTGAATCCCACTAAGAGTAATTTTCTCATATTTTCGAAGACATCAAATTATTAACCATGGATACGGCATATACCATATGAAGATGGTATAATTGCTCGTCAAAAGGCAATAAAGTATCTTTGCATTATTATAGATGAAACTCTCAGTTTCCGATCCTATATTAAAATCTTATTCCAGATTTTATCGCTTAATTTGGGGATGATTCGTAAACTTAAATATATGTTTCCAACTAGTATACTTAGGCTTGTCTATTTTTCGTTAATCCATCTCTGTATTTTGTATTGTTCTTCTGTATACTTAGGTACATTTTATTCAATTGTTAATTCTGTGCGAATTATCCAAAACAAGTCTATTAGAGTATTATCAGGAAAATCAGAAATAGAATCAGTTCGAGAAGTTTATAGGGATGTTAGGATATTGCCGGTGGCGGGTCTTCATCATTTTTATATATTAGTGTTTATGTATAGGTACAATATGAAGCAGCTTCTGGAGTGTTTTAACGGTTGGTTTTATAGCCGATGGAATATACATAACCAAAATACTAAGGGTAAAAATGATTATTATACTCTACCTATAGTGTCTGTCAGGTCTACGTTTTCTTTTATTATAAAGGGTATAAATTTATGGAATAATTTGAATAATGAAATGAAGAAGATAGAAAATTTTAGTGATTTTAAAGGAAAATTAGAAGAAAAATTATTAAGTAAATATGAATTCTAGTTTTGCTTGTTTTGGAGAAGATTTGATTTAATTCAATTTAAGTTGTTATTGTTTGTTGGTTTGTGAGTGTGACCCCACAGCATGAATATGGTATGTAGTTGCTGTCATTTTAGTATTATTATTATATTTTTTTTTACTTTCTTTTCTTTTCTCTCTTTTTTTTCTTTCTTACTTATTATAGTGAATTTAAAAGACGTTATATGTCTGTGTTTTTTGTTTACCTGATTCACCCCACCTCAACCGTTTGGTTTTGGGTGAATCATATTGATTTTTGTATGAAAATTTTTGTTATAGTTAATTAAATATATCAATATTAATATCAAAGATTGTTTAACATCGAGCTTGTCCACAAAATTATCATAAAGTGTTCTTTTCAGATCCAAAACGATAGTCAATCATTGAACTAATCTCATTGTGCAGAGGTGATGTCAAATTAAACGAAAAAAAATTAAGCGACAGCCCTAAAATGTTTTATTTTTATGCTGCTGAAAATTTCCTTAAATGGTTTACTTTTACTCGACCAAAACTCCTACATTGTTTTGTGTTTTCAGTAAAGCAGTAGTTTTCTGTAGTCCTACAAACATAGAGAAATATCATCAATTTGTTTGTTTGCACTAGTTTTATCAATATATGGTAGATAGGCTGTGAAGTAATAATTTTTCTTTGTTTTAAGTTTCAACTTTGCTCTTTAATTCCCTTGGGAAAACTTGGTTTATTAAAATTAATCAGTACCAGGTTTTAAATTGAATTTAATGTAGAAGCAACATTGCAATCATTTTTTTCACAAGGATAGGGGGGTGGTAGTGTTAAAAAAAAAATTAAATTTAGTTGCAGTTAAGAAAGTTAAACAGCAACTGCAGTTAAGCCGTTCAGAAAGCTTTGACACACAAGGTTTACTAAGCGGACGGCTTTGCATATCCAGACACATTTGTGGCATATTCTTCTAGCTTGATAGAAATTTTTCTTTTAGATTTAGGAGTTATTTGACCTGTCCCTAAATAGAAAAGCCGATCATTACTTAGAAATGAATCAAAATTTCGAAAAAAGATCACCTTTCGTTGAGATAGGATAAATGGTATTGCAAACAGGGTTTACGGAAATGAACTACAAAAGACCACACCTTCGTCTGAATCTGAAGCAACAGCCACTTCAAGCCTACTGTTTATTATATCAATATGATAAACAGGAAAAAAAAGGGTGGTTCTACCTTAGCTATCTTCGTTTTTCACGTTTATGCCCACAAAAGATATCACCTTATTGCCCTATATTAACGGAGGTATTGAATAAGCTTCAAAGGTAAGAAATAGGCAATTCCTCCTGCTGGTCTCACCAGTTACAATACCAATAATGAGTAATTTACAATTTAAAATTGAATAACTTCTAAATAAACACTCTTTAGAATTACTCGAAAAGGAAAACAATTAAACCATAATAAGAACTCTTTAAATGCAGTTATTCTTTCTATAAAACGGTAAATTTCAAGTTATGGTACATCTTCTAAAAATAGTATATACTTCTAATACTATCAATATGGCTTACTTCTCTACAATATAATCATGAAATGTCTCTAAAATGCTTTAATTTTATTCTGTAAAAAGTGTTCTTAAATGGCTGACTTTTAAAAGCATGTGTTTTGGACGAATGGGATCAGTTTATTGCGGTTTGTGTAGAGAATTGTGTTATCATTAACGTGTATATGAGTAGGAATCCTTCTCTAATTACTAAGCTAATAAGATTACAGCCAATCAGAGGGCTAGAATCTGTGGACGAACAAGACCTCATCCTCTTTCTAAACCAATCACAGAGCCAGAAATACTTGGCGAAGTGATATCATCAGATTCTCTTGAATTTTACGTAATTTCTATGACATGATTTCACCTCGTGAACATTCCGCTTACACATTTTGTCCATGGGACATTGTTAATAAAATCCTCTTATCTGATTGTCGAATATTCTTAAAGTACAACTTTCATATGGGGTGAAACAAAGCTAGATATTATTCATATTTTTAATTTGATTGTATGAAAGGGATAAAAGAGTTAAAAGCGTGTAACAGTTAAGGTAGGTCTGAGAGGATGGTAAATTTAAAATATATCTGTGCACAGTTGCGAGAACAAAGGAAGTGTCAGAGATTAATTGACATTTTAGGGGATTATTTGGGGTGAAACAGTTTGAGACAAGTGACTTGACTTAGCTTTACTTCTCTTCTGTGGTCGCTATAAAGGACAAGTACACAATGTGGGATTAGTGAGATGGTTATGGATTTGAACCATCAAGGCCCATCCCCCATTTTGTTTATACTTTTTTGAAGTTTATTTTTTTTAACATGATAATTTTATTTCTACTTTTTTTAAATGTCTTATAATGAAAAAGTACACAATATGGGATTAGTGAGATGGTTATGGATTTGAATCATCAAGGCCCATATCTCTTTTTTCTATACTTTTTTGAAGTTTATTTTTTTAACATGATAATTTTATTTCTACCTTTTTTAAATGTCTTAGAATGAACAAGTACACAATATGTGATTAGTGAGATGGTGTTGAATTTGAACCATCAAGGACTGCAACCACCAATGACCCTAACCACCAAGGACCTCAACCTCCAAGGACCCATCTCCCCAACCTCCAAGGACCCCCTCCCTCCAACTTTTGGGCCCCGTCCCTCATTTTTTCTTATACTTTTTGACGTTTATTTTTTTAACATGATAATTTTATTTCTGCTTTTTTTGCATGTCTTAGAATGAACAACTGCACAATATGGATTTGGTGAGATGGTTATGGATTTGAACCATCAAGGACTGAAACCAACAATGATCTTAGCCACCAAGGACCTCAACCTCCAAGGATCCCTCTTCCCAACCTCCAAGGGGCCCCCTCCCACCCAAACTTTTTGGGCCCATCCCCCCATTTTTTATACTTTTTTTAAGTTTTTTTTTAACATAATAATTTTATTTCATCTTTTTCTACATGTCTTAGAATGACAAAAAACATACTTAAAGCATATAAAATTCACATTTAAGCTAGATTTCTACACGTTTTTAGATGTGTGTTGTCTGAAACCTATGATTTGGGGTGCTTGGTTTACTATTTCGCACTTTTCTGACCTAGATCTCTTAGCCTGTCATAGGTGTGTTTTGTCTGAAATCTATAATTTGGGATGTTTGGTTTACTATTTTAGGCTTTTCTTAGCTAGGTTTCTTAACCTTTCCTATGTGTGCGCTGCCTGAAACTTATGATTTAGTAAGCCTAGTGTGCTATTTTGGACTTTTCTGAGCGAGATTTCCTAGTCTTTCGTAGGTGTATGTTGTCTGAAACCTAGGATTTCGGATGCTTGGTTTACTATTTCGCATTTTTCTGAGCTAGGTTTCATAGCCTTTCATAGGCTAATAACTTTAATATTTTTTGATAGGTGGGGGATGATCAAAGGCCTCATTGGGTATATGTTTGAATATTTTCTAAGATAAAGTTGAGTTTTAGTTTTCAGAAAGATGAACATCCCAGTTTAAAATGCATCTGATTTTATTAATAATATTTAATTTTTTTAATAAAATTGGGTTTTAGTTTCAAGAAATACGAACATCCACGTTTAAAATACTTATGATTTTATTAATAATATTTATTATTTTAATAGAGTTGGGTTTTAGTTTTCGAAACTAAGAACACCCACGTTTAAAATACGTGTGATTTTATTAATAATCTTTGATTTTTTTTGATAAAGTTGGGTATTAGTTTCAGAAATAACAACTTCCACGTTTAAAATATATCTTGTTGCATTAATAATATTTGATTTTCTAATGAAGTTGGGTTTTAGTTTTCAGGAATAAGAAGAATCAATGTTTAAAATACATCTGGTTTTATTAATAATATTTGATTTTTTAAATAAAGTTGGGTTTTAATTTTCAGAAACAGGAACATCCCCGTTTAAAATACATCTGATTTTATTGATAAAGTTGGGTTTTAGTTTTCAGAAATATGAATAAACACGTTTAAAGTAAATGTGATTTATTAATAATACTTGATTTTTTTTAAATAAAGTTGGGTTTTAGTTTTCAGATATATGAACACCCACGTTTAAAATACATGTGATTTTATTAATAATATATGATTTCTTAGTAAGAACGCCCACGTAAATAAGAACGCCCACGTTTAGAAATCACATTCAAACATGTGATTTTATTAATATTATTTAATTTTTTTAATTAAGTTGGCTTTTAGTTTCTATTTTTTTCAAAATAAAATGGTTTCTCTTTTCATTTCTGAATTTTCTCAAAACAAAGTTACAGATTGATTCAATTTTTTTCCGATGAAAATAAAAATGTTCCACTTAGGTTCTGATTTTTTACAAAGAGGTGAAAAAAAAATTAAAGTTCTTTTCTAAATTTCTCATCAAAGATATTAAATAGTTATACTTTGATTGTGAATATTCGCCATGAAAATAAAAAGTTCCACTTTAATTTTATGATTTCTAAAAGAAAAGAAAAAGTTACAGTTCAATTCTAATTTTTTCCAAAGAAATTAAAAAAAATTCCACTTCAGTTCCTAATTTTCTCAAAGACATAAAAAATTTAAAGTTCTGTTCTAAATTTTTCCATAGAAGATAGAAAAAAGGTATACTTTGATTGTGAATGTTTGCCATGAAGATAATAAGTTCCACTTTAATTCTAAGTTTTCTCAACGAAATGAAGAACAGTTACAGTTCTCTTATGAATTTTATCAACGAAAAGAAATAAGTTACAGATCAATTCAATTTTTTCCCAGAGAAAATAAAAAGATTCCACTTCAGTTCTGATTTTTTCTCAAAGAGGTGAAATTTTTTTTTAAAGTTCTGTTCTAAATTTCTTATTAAAGATAGAAAAAGTTATACTATGATTGTGAATATTCGCGATGAAGATAAAGAGTTCCACTTTAATTCTGAGTTTTTTTAATAGAAGTGAAGAAAAGCTCAAGTTCTCTTCTGAATTTTCTCAAAGAAAAAAAAAGTTATACTATGATTATGAATATTCGCTATGAAGACAAAGAGTTCAACTTTAATTCTGAGTTTATTCAAAGAAGTTAAGAAAAGTTCAAGTTTTCTTCTGAAGATAAAAAGTCCCACTTTAATTCTGAGTTTTCTCAATAAAGTGAAGAAAAGTTCAAGTTCTCTTCTAAATTTTATCAAAGAAAAAAATAAGTTACAGATCAATTCTAATTTTATTTAGAGAAAATAAAAAGGTTCCACTTCAGTTCTGATTTTTCTCAAAGAGGCGAAACAAATTTTTAAGTTCTATTCTAAATTTCTCGTAAAAGATAGAAAAAATTATACTTTCATTGTGAATATTCGCCATGAAGATAAAGAGTTCAACTTTAATTCTGAGTTTTCTCAAAGAAGTGAAAAAAAGTTCAAGCTCTTTTTTCTTTGTTTTAAGTTTTAATGTCGCTCCCTACTTTCAGTTAAAAAAAAACTTGTTTTTCTTATTTAATATGTTGAAATATCGATTATAAAGAAAAATCAATAAACAATTACAAAATTCTGTATATTTTTTAATATCCTTGTACTAGCAGAAATATGAACCAAATTTAAATGGTTTTTAGGCATTTACACCCACCCCCCCCCAAAAAGAAACACCCCCCGTGGAGTTGTTCCTAATAAATTTTTCATGCAGACCTGCTAAATTATACACCCCCCCTAATGTGTAAATATATAGCCCAAATTTTTTTCTCAAAATAACGAAAAAACTAACGAAGATTTTCAGTAAAGCGCTACATTTCTAACATCATCAGTTGGTTAAAACCAAAATCATTAGATATAAAACCAACCTCAGAAGAGTAGAAAGTATCTATGGAATTCTAGGAGTTTATGTTCCTTCCTATTCTATTCTAGGAGTTTATGTTCCTTCTTATGCTATTCTAGGAGTTTATGTTCCTTCCTATGCTATTCTAGGAGTTTATGTTCCTTCCTGTGCTATTCTAGGAGTTTATGTTCTTTCCTATGCTATTCTTGGAGTTTATGTTCGTTCCTATGCTATTCTAGGAGTTTATGTTCCTTCCTATGCTATTCTAGGAGTTTATGTTCCTTTCCAAGCAAACTGAACAAACAGGTTTTGGAAGTATAATTGTGATTGTATAACGCAACCAGACTGGTTTTGCTATTGATATCAATTGTACAAGGAATTAAACCTGACACAGTGTGGTTTGACGTGCACATTGCAAAAAGCGACCAATCCTTTTATATTATAGACCTATAAAGTGAACAAACACGTTATGGAGCTATGGTTGAGAATGTATAACGCAGCCAGAAGGGTTTTTGAAACAAATTCATCATAGCGGGTTTTATTTTATTTTTTTTAAATCAGAAACTAGAAATTATCAACCTTTTCAAAGAAAGTGAATGGAACCTGTCAAAGAGTTTGAAGCTCTAGCTTAAAGGCATCTCATCGAGTTTGATTAAGAATGCAACATGTCTAGAATTGATGCCATATGCTATTGAATCATTTACCAAAAAAATAACTCTATTTTCAAAAAAAGGTTTAGTATTTGCGAATTGGACTCTATGAACGATATTAATTAATGTTTGAACAATAGGAGCATGAATGATTCTAATTAGTGATTGGATCGTATGAAGATGGAGAAAAAGGCTTAAATTGATTAGCAGTTAAGGTAACCCATAAGAGTATGTTAACTCATAGCTTATTTATTATATATTTGGAACAATATCAATCTATGGAAATGGTTAACGATGATAAAATGGTCTTATGAGTTGACCTAGCTTTACTTCTTCGATGTGTTCTGTATAATACACAAGTGGCGTTTGAATAGTGTTGTCAGTTTGAAATAGAGCCTAACGTTATAGTATACTAAAAAGTTACAATTACATATTTTCTCAAAGAAATAAAGAAAACTTCAAGTTCTGCTCCAAATTTTTCGTAGAAGATAGAAAGAAGTTATACTTTGATCTTGAATATTCACCATGACGATAAGGAGCTAAACTTTAATTCTGAGTGTTCTCGAAGAAGTGCAAAATGTTCAAGTTCTCTTCAGAATTTTCTCAATGAAAAGTAAATAAGTTACAGATCAATTCTAATTTTTTCCATGAAAATAAAAAGGTTCCACTTCGATTCTGAATTTTATCAGATATGAAAAAATTGAAAGTTCTGTTCTAAATAGTTCCAGATAAGTTCTAATTTTTTCCATGAAAATAAAATGTTCCACTTCAGTTCTGTTTTTCTCAAAGAGATGAAAAATGAAAAGATCTGTTCTAAATTTTTGCTTAGAAGATAGAAAAATTATACCTTAGATGTGAATACTTACCATGAAGATAAAAAGTTCCACTTTAATTCCAAATTTTCTCAATGAAGTGAAGAAAAGTTCAAGTTCTCTTCTAATTTCTCCAAGAAAATAAAAAGGTTCCACCTCAGTTCTGTTTTATCACAAAGAGAGGAAAATTTAAAGTTCTGTTCTAAATTTTACCGTAGATACTTCTATTCTGAAATTTTCCTCCAAGAAGAGAAAAGGTTCTGCTTTAATTCTATATTTTCTCAAAGAAGTGAAGAAAAGTTCCAGTTCTCTTCTGAATGTTATCCAAGAAAAGAGAAAAGTTTCCACTTTAATTCTGAGTTTTCAGAGCAAAGTGAAGAAAAGTTCAAGTTCTTTTCAGAATTTTCTCAAAGAAAAGAAAAAAAGTTATAGTCCAATTCTAATTTTCTCCAAAGAAAATAAAAATCTCCGAGTGGAAGGATTTTGTACGGGGATTAATTTTACATGAGGAGGGGGGTTTCTAGCGGTGAAATTTTCAGGGGGAAATTTTACAGATTTTTTCCGAGCAGACAGAACGGACAGAATTTGAACTTTAGCGTAAGGAGCTAGGTGTCGAGGAGGGAGACAATAGATATTGATGACAATACTAAACTAAACTAACCACAAAATTCTACATTATCTCACAGAAATACCAAAACCAAAGGTTAGGTTAGGCTAAGTTAGCCTATGTACGCATGCGTACATAGGCTAGCCTAACCTAACCTATGGTTTCGTATAACTTTTTTCTATCTTCTACGAAAAATTTTGAACAGAACTTGAAGTTTTCTTCAATTCTTAGAGAAAATATGTAATTAAAGCTGAACTTTTTCTCTTCTTTTAGGAAAAATTCAGAATCGATGTATCTAGGGTAAAATTTATAACCGAACTTTAAATTTGTTCATCTCTTTGAGAAAAATCTGAAGTGAAATTATAAAAATTTAGATTTAGAGTGAAGCTTTTTATCTTCATGGAAAATATATACAATCATAGTATAACTTTTCCTATCTTCCACGGAAAAATGTAGAACAGAACTTAACATTTTTATGTCATTTGAGAAATTAAGAACTGAAGTGGAACCTTTTTATTTCTTGAAAAATAGAATTGATCTGTAAGTTCTTTGGTAAATCCGAATTGAGCTAACTTTTCACAATCAATGTATAACTTTGTCTATCTTCTATGAAAAATTTGGAACAGAACTTTAAATTTTTTCATCTCTTTGAGAAAAATCAGAACTTAAGCGGAACTTTTTTATATTCTTTGGAAAAAATATAGAATTGATCTGTAACTAATTTCTTTTTTATTGGGAAAGTTCAGAAGATAACTTGAACTTTCCCCCACCTCATTGAGAAAATTTAGAATAAAAGTGGAACTTTTTATCTTCATGGAAAATATTCACAACTATGGTATAACTTTTTCTATCTAGTACGGGAAAATTTAGAATAGAACTTTAATTTTTTTCCGACTTTTATCAATTTTATCCGACATATCCGAGAAAGGATGTTGATAATGAATTTATTCATTCTGAAATTTAGATTTTGTCAATTTTATTCGTTGTATCCGGTAAAGGATATTGATAAAAAAAATTATTCACTCTGACACTTATATTCTGTAAATTTTATCCTACGTATCCAAGAAAAGAATGTTGATATAGAATTTAGTCACTCTGATACTTTGATTTTGTCAATTTTATCCGATATATCCGATAAAGGATGTTGATAAAGCGTTTATTCATTCTGAAATTTAGATTTTGTCAATTTTATTTGATGTATCTGACAAAGGAAGTTGATAAAAAAAAATTTATTCACTCTGACACTTATATTTTATCAATTTTATTCGATGTATCTGGCAAAGGATGTAGTAAAAAAAATGATTAACTCTGATACTTAGATTTTGTCAATTTTATCCGAAATATCCGACAAAGGATGTTGATAATGAATTTATACATTCTGAAATTTAGATTTTGTCAATTTTATCCACAGTATCTGCCAAAGGATGTTGATAAAAAAAATTATTCACTCTGACACTTAGATTTTGTCAATTTTATCCTATTTATCCGCGAAAAGGATGTTGATATAGAATTTAGTCACTCTGATACTTAGGTTTTGTCAATTTTATCCGACATATCCGATTAAGGATATTGTTATAGCATTTATTCATTCTGAAATTTAAATTTTGTCAATTTTATTTGATGTATCCGACAAAGGATGTTGATAAAAAAAATTATTCAGCCTGGCACTTATATTTTATCAATTTTATTTGATGTATCTGGCAAAGGATGTTGTTAAAAAAAATATTCACTCTGATACTTAGATTCTGTCAATTTTATCCGACATATCTGGCAAAGGATGTTGATAATGAATTTATTCACTCTGATACTTAGATTTTGTTAATTGTATCCGATGTATCTGGCAAAGGATGTTTATAAAAAAAAATTTATTCACTCTAACACTTAGAATTTGTCAATTTTATCCTATGTATCCGAAAAAAGGATATTGATATAGAATTTAGTCACTCTGATATTTAGATTTTGTCAATTTTATCCGACACATCCGATAAAGGATGTTGTTAAAGCATTTATTCATTCTGAAAATTAGATTTTGTTAATTTTATTTGATGGATCTGACAAAGGATGCTGATAATGCATTTATTCACTCTGATACTTAGATTTTGTCAATTATATTTGATGTATCTGACAAAAGGTGTTGATAAAAAATAATTTATTCACTCTGACGCTTAGCTTTTGTCAATTTTATCCTATTTATTTGAGAAATTGATGTTGATATAGAATTGAATCAATCTGATGCTTAGATTTTGTCAATTTTATCCGATGTATCCGACAAACGATGTTTATAAAGCATTTATTCACTCTGATACTTAGCTTTAGTAAATTTTATCCATTGTATCCGAGAAAGGGATGTTGATATGGAATTTAATCACTCTGATGCTTAGATTTT
Organism: Artemia sp. Qi Xiang Cuo; assembly: GCF_049724085.1. NCBI lineage: Eukaryota > Metazoa > Arthropoda > Branchiopoda > Anostraca > Artemiidae > Artemia > Artemia sp. Qi Xiang Cuo. The sequence goes on from NC_142797.1 coordinate 90,259,332, forward strand.
AATCACTCTGATATTTAGATTTTGTCAATTTTATCTGACATATCCGACAAAGGATGTTGATAATGAATTTATTCACTCTGGTACTGAGATTTTGTCAATTTTATTCGATTTATCTGACAAAGGATGTTGATGGAAGCGAATTCAATCGATAAAGAATGTTAATAAAGAATTTGTTCGATTTTTTTCATAATTTCCGGAATTAAATTTCTGTATTGTGTATCCAAGAGGTAAATTCAAGAAAGAGTTTGTTACTTACTTACTTACAATTTTTTCATAATGGCATATCCAACAACTGATGTTAATAAAGAATTTATTCATTCTGATACCTAGATTTTGTCAATGTTATCCCATGTGTCTTACAATAGCTGAATGCAAATTTCATTTCTTACATCTTCGATGTTTTAATTGACATTCTAAACGCTTGATATGCTAGCATAATCTAGAAATAATGAACACATAACAATGTAATGCATAATTTATTTTTAATGAAATAATACTATGTAGAATACTAATACAAAAATATATTATGATACATTATTAATATCAATGATCAACTTTGGACATTTTGAATCCGTTCCATAAAATAGTTTACCATGTTCTCTCTTGATATTGTAGTTATTGTCTTCTCTTAGTTCGTTATCAGTAGAATAATCATTATTCCATTTTGAGTCATACACACTTTTTACTGGTGTGCCATTGACAGGCTCAATATGCTTTTCGTTATTGGTATTATTTGGTTCATTGACTGTTTGATCAATGGCAGTAACGTTTGCTGGTACTTTGTTTTTCATCGATTCATCTTAATATTCCATATTGATATTTTCTACCAATGCCCTTTTTATTTTTCTGGCAATATCACTGTCTATTATCACATTATTTTTACACATGTAACAGTTTCGGCACGTAGACAAGATATGGTTTATGATATTAGTAGAAGAGTACACCTTTATTTTTGATCTTCTGTTGAATGCTAATACCGGAAAGCTGACGATAGGATGTATCAGTAGGTAATGTGTTACCTGCAACAGTAGCAAGGACTTGTCCTCTATCATCAACGTTTATTTTTATGTTGGCATTCCCTTTGAATGCAATCACATCTGGAGATCTCAATCTTGCATATCCTCCAACATAAGAGTTGAATTTTTTCGGTACTCCAAAGAAATTTAATTCCTTACTGTCATGACAATGCATGCATACATTTCCAATAGTGCTACCACTTGTACTTGTTTCAAAGTTTAAATACTTCTTCTTGTCGGAATTCAATGCTACAATAACATTGTCATGTGAACACACTTTATTAAAATGCTCCATCTTCACTTTTTAAAGATATGACTTGTGTTTATCGTTCCACCGCGTAAAAAAATACTGATTTAATACACGCAATAAACTAGATAGTGTCGATAACCCGCCAAAAAGTACCAGTGGGAAAGCCGCATCGTGTTTTTGAGCAAGCATACAGTAAAATTGTTAGGGCCGTAGGCATATTTTACGTCATTTTAAGATAAAAAAAACGACGTAAAAAAAAAATTTAATAATTTCGAAGCCACAAAAATTTTTTTAGTCCAATAAGAAAAAGTGCTACTACAAACGTTATTTTTCTGATTTTAAAGTTCATGCATAGAATGTGTATACCATTCACATTTCGTGTTAGGAAAATTTTAAATTTGAATTTTTTTTTTTTTAAGTGTTTCATCTCATTCGAAGACATATAAAAAAAGTTGAAAAAAATATATCATGTTGAAAAAAATAATAAAAAAAAGTAAAAAAAAAACAAAATAAATGGGGGGAGGGAGCCAAAAAGTTGGAGGGGAGGGGGACACCCTTCGAATTTGGGGATAGGGGACCTTTGGGGGGTTGAGGTCTCTGGTGGTTAGGGTCGTTGGTGCTTATGATCCTTGAAGGTTCGTACTCACAAACACCATACTACTTAATTTGCAAGGATTTCTAAGGATTGTTCTTAATTTCATTATTAAAATTATTTTTTTGCCATCTATATCTCTCTTAGTATCAACTTTTTAGTATACTATAACGTTAGACTCTATTTCAAACTGACAACACTGTTCAAACGCCACTTGTGTATTATACAGAACACATCGAAGAAATAAAGCTATCCATTATTAAAATTCTTTTCTTGCCATCTAGATCTCTCTTAGTATCAAATTTTTAGTATACTATAACGTTAAACTCTATTTAAATTGATAACACTGTTCAAACGCAACTTGTGTATTATACAGAACACATCAAAGAAGTAAAGCTAGGTCAAGTCATAAGACCATTTTATCATCATTAACCGTTTCCATAGATTGAAATTGTTCCAAATTTATAATAAATAAGCTATGAGTTAACATGCTCTTCGGGGTTACCTTAACTGCTAATCAGTTTAAACCTTTTTTTCTATCTTCATACGATCCAATCACTTTTTAGAATTATTCACGCTCCTATTATTCAAACATTAATTAATATCGTTTCTAAAGTCCAATTCGCAAATGCTAAACCTTTTTTTTGGCAAATAGAGTTATTTTTTTTGGTAAATGATTCAATAGCATATGGCATCAATTCTAGACATGTTGCATTCCTAATCAAACTCGATGAGATGCCTTTAAGGTAGAGGTTATCAAACTCTTTGATAGGTTCCACTCACTCTCTTTGAAAAGGTTGACAATTTCTCGTTTCTGATTAAAAAAAAAATAAATAAATAAAACACGCTATGATGAATGTGCTTCAAAAACCCATCTGGCTGCGTTATACATTCTCAAATATAGTTCCATAAAGTGTTTGTTCACTTTATAGGTCTATAATATAAAAGGATTGGTGGCTTTTTGCAATGTGCACGTCAAACCACACTGTCTCAGGTGTAATTCCATGTGCAATTGATATCAATAGCAAAAACCAGTCTGGTTGCGTTATACAATCACAATTATACTTCCAAAACCTGTTTGTTCACTTTGCTTGGAAAGGAACATAAACTCCTAGAATAGCATAGGAAATAACATAAACTCCTGGAATAGCATAGGAACGAACATAAACTCCTAGAATATCATAGTAAGGAACATAAACTCCGGGAATAGCATAGGAAGGAACATAAACTCCTAGAATAGCATAGGAAGGAACATAAACTCCTAGAGTAGCATAGGAAGGAGCATAAAGTCCTAGAATAGCATAGGAAGGAACATAACCTCCTAGAATACCATAGATACATTATACTCAGAAGTGGATTCACTCCTACTACAACTAACTGAATCGGGTGACATGCTCACTTCTAACATCATCAGTTGGTTAAAACCAACCTCATCAGATATAAAACCAACCTCAGAAGTGGATTCACTCCTACTACGACTAACTGACTCGGGTGATATGCTCATTTCTAACATCATCAGTTGGTTACAACCAACCTCATCAGATATAAAACCAACCTCAGAAGTGGATTCACTCCTACTACGACTAACTGAATCGGGTGATATGCTCACTTCTAACATCATCAGTTGGTTGAAACCAACCTCATTAGATATAAAACCAACCTCAGAAGTGGATTTACTCCTACTACGACTAAGTGAATCGGGTGATATGCTCACTTCCTCATTGGTATTACGAACGACAATTGGCAGTGGCTTTCTCTCCCTATTTGGTGGAGGTGGCTGCTGTGTTGATGGTGGCACTTGAAAAGGCACTTGACCATTTGTATGGGGAAAAGGTGTAAAAATTATTTATTGAGTTTTATTCGAGTTATTTATTCTCGAGTTGTACACATCGTAAACTTGAAAGGGATTGCCTCCTTCTCAAGACCTCGCTCTTTACGCTAAAGATTTTCCTTATAGAATTTCAAATCTAAGCTTATTATTCTAATTATACAACAATTGTATTTCACAAATCGTTCTTAAGGAATTAGGACTAAAAGTAAAAACTTTACCGTAAAGAGCAAGGTTTTGTGGATGGGGCAACTCCGTTAATATACTTAATAATTTCTGTTCGTTTTAAGTTTTTTATATTGCTCCTTACTTTCAGCTGAAAAAACTTTCAACAGTTTCAAAACTTTAAAATTTATTTTCAAGAAAATAAATTTATTTTCAGATCGGTTTTAAATAATACCGGGAAATCCTGCTCTCTCTCCATGAAAAATTCTGGTACTTGTGCATTATAAACCACTAACTAAAGTTTACGATGTTTAAAACTCGAGAAAAAACTGGTTTTTTCGTTAGTTTCTTCGTTACTTCAGAAACACATTTGGACTATATATTGGCACTTTAAGGGGGGGGGCGTTAAAGAAGAGAGGGTTTGTATGCAATATGTGTTAGGTACAATTTTTCTGCATATTATGAAGTAAGAATTGTTTTCTGACTTCAAACTACTTTACCCCTCACCCTTTTGGGCAAATATATAGCCCAAATTATATATTTCCAATCTATTCTGTCACTTGTCTCTGTCTTGTCTTTCGCTAAGCTGAAAGAAACTAACGAAGAAACCAGTTTGTTTTCGAGATTTACAGAGCGTAAACTTGAATATAATAAAGTGGCATAGAATACATAAGTACCAAAATTCCTTCCCTCTACGAAAAAATAACTAAAAAAAAATTCTGAAATTTGGCAAGCCGTATTTTTCACCGGAGCGGGAGGGAAGAGATTAACCGAGGGGATATTTTTTGGAGAGATATTATTTAGGGGGATATTTTCCAGAGAGGGGGTGTTTTCTGGGGAGTATTTTCTAAGCAGGGAGGGGTATTTTCCGGGGGGGTATTTTCCGCGGGAGGTATTTTCTGGAGGGGTGTATTATCCGCGGTGGTAAGGGGTATTTTTCGGGGTTTCAAATGCCAGCGGGGGTATTTTCCCATGGAAGGGGGGGGGAGCCGGCCACCATTTATATGGAAGAAGCAAAGTTTTCTTGCAAAATATGAAGTTTTCAACACAAAGTTTATCATCCATACATTGAAAAATAATACATATTTAGGCACTGAGAATAGGAATTTAGAATGAAAAAACGAGCAAAAATGGGGTTTTTATAGGCCAAATGAAGATACTGAAAAAAACAAAGCGAATATTTCGAGAGGACAAAAGCCTCTCTTCTTCAGCGCGAAACGAAACGATGTATCAATAAAAGCCAAAAATTAAAAGAATTAAAACCAACTACCTAACAACCATAAAAGCGAGTTATTCGCCAATATCCGCGATTTGCACAAAATCCAAAAAAACATGAACTGCCATCGACGGATACTAGTGAACAACTGACAAAGGAAAGGAATCAATTCATTCACTCGAAAAAACAAAACGAACCAGCAATTAAATAAGTTGGAAAACTATGTCATTTTACAATTTTTTCTGTAGGATCGGTAGCTAATTGTTCTATATGTGTTAGAATCATTTAAAATTTCTTTGATTTTTTTTGTCGTAATCATCTGAATCTAATACAACAACAGTATTGCCTTTATCGGCTTTCGTAATAATCCTGGAATGATCTTTTTTTAATGCGTGTAAGACCAAGTGTTCATTTTTACTAAAATTTTTTAAATTTCGATTATTAATAGAAGATGAATCCAACGAAGTTTCAACAAATTGTGCTCTAACCTCAGCAATCTCTCCAATATCCGCACGAGAGTCATGAAAAGCACCCTCTGTGTTCGCGATAATTTCACTATGAGGTATTTTCGAAGGGGTTATCGAAAATTTCAATCCTTTCGATAAAACCTGATTTTGCTCTGTTGTAAGGGGCGTGGAGCTGAGATTTATCACAGCAAGACCAGGAAACGCATTTGGGACAAAAGGTGGATTATTAGAGAGTTTTTCCAACTTTAAACGGTGTAATTTCTCAGAAAGTCTTTGTCTAGAAATCCTAAAATCATGCTGAAAAGAATTTTCAGCAATAGCCTTAATTTGATGAAAATCAGCATAAGAAAGCGCATATAATATTTCTCGCTCAAGCCTGAAAATATCCTGATTTAGCAGGTAGCGCTTGCTTTTGCAGTCACTAATAACATGATTTAAAATACCAAACCCTGTACGTTCTTTAAATCGCCGTTCGTTACGTGTGTTTAAGTGAAGTGAAGGTCGCATTGACTTGGGTAAAATACGGTCAATTTTACAATTATGAAGAAAATACTGTTGATTAATCAAATTAGCTTTTTTTCTCACAAGAGATATGAATGTAGTGACAACATTGGTTGAATGTTCCCCATAAGCATGACGAAGATAATTTCTTAAACCAAATTGGCCTGACATCACATAAAGAAAGAAAAACGAGCAAAAATGGGGTTTTTATAGGCCAAATGAAGATACTGAAAAAAACAAAGCGAATATTTCGAGAGGACAGACGCCTCTCTTCTTCAGCGCGAAACGAAACGATGTATCAATAAAAGCCAAAAGTTAAAAGAATTCAAACTAAATACATAACAGCCATAAAATTATGGTATTCGCCAATGTCCACGATTTGCACAGAATACAAAAAAACATGAACTCCCATCAACGGATACTAGTGAACAACTGACACAGAAAAGGAATAGATTCATTCAATCAAAAAAATAAAGCGAACGTGCTATTAAATAAGTTGGAAATCTATGTCATTTGATTTCGGATTTTAATTAAGGCATTTCTTGCAGACACTCTTTGAGACCTAAGTGGTTGTTCACGTGTTTGATTAGATGACTGGGAAAGTGGTTCAAGGTTTATTTCAGGGATTACTAACGTATCGGCTTCTCTTTTGAGAAAACCGAAATATGACTCGTTTATTCTTAAATCACCGGAATCTCTGTTGTAAGCTAGACCTAAATGTTGGTATTTATAAATTTCAACAGCTTCTCTGTAGTGCTGGACAATACCTTTATCATGCGAAATAAGACTAGCTTGATTAAACAAAATAGTATGGTCTGGTTTTTCAAAAATGTGCTCTGCAAGGGCAGAGTCAAAATTTTCTGTTTTTTTCCGCTTTTTAAGTGTATTATTAATTGAACTAGAATGCTGAGTTAATCTATCTGTTAGTCGCTGATTAGTTCTTCCGATATACCAAAGACCACACGAACAAGGAATTCTGTATACACCGGAGTTTTCACCTATCGGGATAGGGTCTTTACCTTGCTAAATTTGGGACCTGATAGTTTTTCTGGGTCTATAATAAGTGTAAATGTTATTTTTCCTTAGATTTTTTGAAATGTGGTCTGAAATCCCTTTAATGTATTGGAGACCAAGATAAACTGAATTTTCCCTTTGATTTGCGTTTTCTGTGGAACTATCTGATAATCTTTTAATGCGTTTTGTAATTACAGAATTTATTAGACTAATTGGATAACCATTCCCAAATAAAATATCTCTAAGGTGGTTGAGTTCTAAATCCAAGGAACGTGTTGAACAAACTTTCAATGATCTATCAACTAGAGAAGTGACAACTCCTCTTTTCACAGCAGGAGAATGATTGGAGGAATAACTGAAGTAACGGTCATTATGTGTGGGTTTTCTATATACACTAAACTCGAAACATGAATCATTTCGGTGCACCAGAACATCTAAGAAAGGAAGATTCCTGAAAGGAGAAATCCATCTAAGAAAGGAGAGATCTCTATCTCTGATTCCTGAGTAAATTTCAGTTTTGGATCCAAAGAGTTGAGCAAGTGAAGAAAAGAACACAGAGACTCGTCACCATGCTCCCATAAATAAAAAATGTCATCTTTAAAACGAACCCAAATTCAGGTTTACAAGAACTTTGCAAAATAGCCCTTTCTTCAAGGTCTTCCATGAAAATATCAGCCTGTATTGGAGAAAGGGGGGCACCCATGGAGAGCCCATATTTCTGTCTATAAAAAATGCCTCTATAATGGAAGTAAAAAGAAATTCTGTTACAAAGGGCTGTAAGCGAAAGAAGTGTCTGATTTGAAAGAGTAGAATTTTCCGATATAGATTGGTTAGAATTGAGTTTTTGCTCCAAAAGCAGTTCTGCCTTTTGAATATCACAATTGGTATACATTGAACCAGCATCAAAACCGCCAATTCTTGTATTTGGTTTAACTGAAACTTGCTTTACCTTGGAAACAAAAGCAGCGGAATTTTTAATATAGGAATTTTGAGTCTGAATTAGTGGGCGAAATATCACTGATAAGAATTTTCCTATTTTTGCTGTAGGAGAATTAAAAGAAGAAACAATGGGTCGAAGTGGGTTATCGGGCTTATGAACTTTAGGAAGACCATAAAAGCGAGGGGACGTGCAACCGCGAGGGTAAAACCTATTGTACAACTGATCTTTAATTTCACCTTTTCCTTTTAGATAAGAAAGCTCTTTACGGACTTCCTGTACAAATTTTTCTGTTGGATCGGTAGCTAATAGTTCATATGTCTTAGAATCATTTAAAATTTCTCTGATTTTTTTGTCGTAATCATCTGAATCTAATACTAAAACAGTATTGCTTTTATCGACTTTCGTAATAATCCTGGAATGATCTTTTTTTAATGCGTGTAAGACCAAGTGTTCATTTTTACTAAAATTTTTTTAATTTCGGTTATTAATAGAAGGCGAATCCAACAAAGTTTCAACAAATTGTGCTCTAACCTCAGAATTGAGGTTAGAATTGAGCTAGCTGACTATTAAAACATTCAAACCGACATTGTTTTGGGTTTAACGTTTCAAATAAGTTTAATGCCATGTAGAAAAGGAAAGAAACATACACCCTTCCATATCAATAATGAACTGCACACTAAGAATTAATTTCTGATGTCTATAGTACATCGATTTCCTTGGCGTCCTAGAAGTAGATACTCTTGAAAAAAGATTTTCAAGGTGTTCAAAGCATTAGCATAATTGCCGAATTTCTAGTAAATTTCGCTAAACATCCCATCCCCCCTGATAAAAATAAAAAACATTAGACACACAGGTCTGAAATAGCAATATACAAAAAAAGTAAGATGTCACCTGACAACTAAAAAAATATAACAGAAAAAAAGTACGAATAGGTTTTCAGTGCTATGTATAGGCTAAAAAATACCAATCGTTTTATCCAGTCAATTAAATAGTAGGAATAAAAGAATTTGAATAAGTAAGTATAATAATAAGTAATCGTTCTTTTAATATGCAACATTGAGTGATTCCAGAACCCCATGCCTACGCTTTTTTACCCCCTAAGTGGCAAGGGGCTGGGGTAGGAGTGCAATTTGCTATCGGTTAGATGAAGCAACTCCCCCCCAGGCCTCAGTTTTCCCAAAGACCCCAGTTTTCCTCCAGACCCCAGTTTCCCCCCCCCCCGAGCTGAAATTTAGTTTCTCCAAAAATGTTTTCATAGCTAAGATAAACCTGCAAAATCCAAACGACCACACAAATGGGTCAGTTTTATTTTATAAATCTTTACCAGTTCATTACTATATGGCAAATTTTTCACTTTTCTCTGTTATTTTCGCTTGATTTTGAAAAATTGGCTCCAACTTTGCTCCCCCCCCCCAGGATTTTGAAAAATTTACGTTATTCTTTGGAGTATGGACTTAGTGATTTACTAAGAATGTAGTTGCAAACCATGAACTGGATGACCTATATTCTCTTTTTCAATCAAAATGCTTGACAAAATACCTTCCTGGGACATGCTTTAAAAACAAGTGCCTAACATTTACAAAAACAGTGAATGATCTGAAAAATAATCATATAGGAGGGACAAATCCCTGAGTGAAAAAAAAGCGGGAATCGAACGCAAGACAAACTAATTTGAACTCCAGCGCACTACTAACAGAACCACGCCTCTAATAATCGAATATGATTTATTGGTGTTTGTAGGACCTTAGTTATGTAGCTTATTAAGGGGAATTGGAGGAGGGACATACGGAAGGGGTTTTCTCAAACCTCCAGTTAAGGGTTTTGGATCATAGTTTTTACAATTATACCTTTTTATACTTTCAAGCTTTCCTGTTTAAGAAGTGACACCAAAAGCGTTGTGTTTAGTCCTATAGGCTATCACACTTAAGTAGTGGGGGCCCTATTGATTCAAGCGACCCAATAGCAGAAGGTTCAAGTGGCCCAAAACCAGGTTAATATGGGATTTCAAGCGGCCCATTAGGTGTAGAGCTCATATCCCCTTCACATGTGCAACATGGTTAGCTGTTTCTACTGGATTCTTTCTGACGTCAAAGCAGCCATAGGAAAATAGTTATGGATTTAAAACCTATGCCCTCTAGCGTCACAAACCCCTGTGTGTTTCCACGAGAGCCCTGTTTTCCAGGTGGCAGACTTCCATTATGTTTTCCTCCTATATATGTCTAGACGGCTTTCCTGGAGTCCAGGTGTTTTTATTTACCTGGACTCCAGGTCTATTGAAAACCTTAGAAGGCCATTTATAGGAAAATCGTCCCTTTTCCAATAGGATTTCTGCAACATGCCCTGTTACGTCGAAACATGCCCTCTGACGTGAAGACACGGATAGGGAAAATAGTATTGGATTTTAAACAGAGCCCTGTTACGTCAGGCGTCACACCCTTGTATATTTCTATGAGAGTCCTCTAACGTTACAGCACGCCCTGACAAGATTCGAACCCCTGGCAAGAGTCCTGGATGTTTCAGTATGATTAATTGGAATGTGGTCAGGATAATACACAAGTAGTAATAATAGGAAATTAACATGGGATCTTAAAGGGTCAGATAGGGAGTCTGTACAGCTACCAACCCCTCAAGCTGTCACACCTGTGTAACACGGTCATCGGTTCTATTAAAGGGAACACAGTTTGCAAGACTCCCATGACACACCCCTCTGGACTCCATTGACGTCACAAGACACCCTGTTTTAAACAATCAGGTGTAATATGCTTGACGCAATTTTATTACGTCATTATATGTGACAGGAACCCATGGGGGAATTCCAACTTGTAACAGAACGGCAGCACACATATTAAGTGATGACAATGCAACCATTACTGTCACGTAATACTTTTATGACATTTTCATTTTTCGCTCGAAACAGTCAAAGTATTTTTTCTTTCTTTAACTTAATGGCGGTACACACTTTATGTAAGGCTAGCGTATTTTTAACAATGTCGGCATACATCACTGTTAGATAATACCCTTTTAGGCATATTATTTTTCGCCCGAAAAATTCAACGCTTTTTATTCTTTCTTTAGTTGTTACTGTTTTTCTTTAGTTCTTGACCCTACCAGGACTCGAAAGGTCAATTTTCTTCCAAGGTGAACGCGCTATAGCCGAAAGAACCACCAATCTATTTCCAATGTTCTGTATTAGATAAATACTTTTAGTAAATAGCACAATCCCCTTGACATCACAGGTGTTCCCTAGCAAGCGCCATTGTTTTTTTCATGTACCTGTGACATTTGGCACGAAGACGGGGGAATATTGATTTTCAGAGACAAAAGCTGTCAAGGTATTTATAGCGACAAAGGGAAAATGCACGCTAAAATTATGTAAACTCTCTAGTCGTCCTAGACGATAAATCTTAAAAACATAGACTTTGTAAATAAAAGTTTTATTATTTCAATCAAATTTACAAACAATATTAAAAAAAACACAGAAAAAAGCAGTTAAAAACACGACAAAAAAACATAACGTGAAAAGAGGCTTATCGTAATATATGTAAAAGAACCATCTATTATAGAAAAATATATCCTATCATGCAACCGAAGGGGGCATTTTTTTCAGGAAAAATATTCAAACGTGCAAAGTGGAAATTCTTATTTTTAGAAATTATTGTTCCCAAGGCAAATATGCAATTGGGGAAATTCTGAAAATACAATGTTTTCGAGACAAGACAATGCAATGGAAGAAAACAAAAACACGCGTGAATAAAAGAAAGGTATTGGACGTAGCAGACGATTCTACGTGGGGGTGGGGAGTGATATTAGAGATAGATTTAAAGAGTTTTAAATGGTATCTATGAAGGACTTTTAATGAAAATATCCATTTCTTTGAGTTAAACTTATGAATATTTCACAATATCCTGAAAATATACGGCTCCCCCCTCCACGTAACAATCATTTTAAGAGGGAGAGCTGATATTAGTGGTACATTTAAAGCTTTTTAAGAGGTGACTTTGAAGGACTTTTAATGAAATGCACTGTTTCTTTGAGTAATTGTTAGATTTTCACCCTCCTCTACGGAAAAAATGCTTTAACGCCTCCCCCTTAACTTTGAAGCTGTTGAATATTATATCCCAAAAGACATCCCACCACCATGACATTACTTGACTGTCCCTCCTGACACCCCCTTCATCATTCCTAAGACATTTTTCAGTCTTTTCATAGTAAAATTATATTTCAATCCGCTGATTCAAGTTTTTGCAACCCAAGCCTATCATGACGCCCCATAAAACAATCCGCATTACCATGGCATTACACCTTACCTCCTCCCCCCTGCTTTCTCCTTCGCCCATGTGGCACCAGTCTCTCATCAATCCTCTAGGACATTTTCAACCTTTTCACCTAGAAAATTAGCTAAAGAATCTAAATTAAACACTGTTTTTACTTGAACAGCGGAAATTGGCATTTCATTGCTAGAGATTGATACCCCAAGCATTTCAACCCACAATGGCACACTATTACTGTCCTGTTTGCCCCTCTAACATCTCCCCCCAAGACACTTTTCAGACATTTCTTGTTACAAATTATACTTTTAAGCTAATAAGTGCTTACTCGCTAATTTTTTACCTGTCAAAGACATTAAAAAAGTTTCCTTTCTGTTCGCTTTTCTTGTCTACCTTTGTCTTTCCTGGTTCCATATCCCCCTTCCCTTATTTTAAAAGATTCTCCCCCCCATGGGATAATTTCATTTTTCACCATTTCAACGTTTGATTGGCTTTTTTACTTTTCTAGTCTACCATTGTCTTTTCAGACTCCATGCCCCTTCTCCCTAGTTTTAAAAGACTTAGCCCCTCTAAAAATAACTAAAATAAGTTTTTTTTTTACAACCTTTCAATCTAATATAAAGGTATTTTTTTATTGTAAATTTAAATTCTTTAAGTGCTTACTCACTAGTTTTTGGGGCGGAGTCACACCCCCCCCCTCTAACATTCTGACCCACCTGTTAGCTCCATTCATAGCTAAAATTCATGTTTTCCTTTTTCTAGGCCGAGATCGAACGCTTCAAATATCAAAACACGCAAAGGGGAAATTGTGTTTCGAGAAATTATTGTTCCCACCCACCCAGGCAGGCCACCCGGCATTGCAGGTATTCAAATATTTCTTCAGTATTGACACGATTCCTACCCATTTTTGGCACGATGTTTTTCTGGAAGATCCTTAGGATTTCCGTGACTAGGTCAAATATTGATGACACCATCGTATGTCAAAAGCTAGACTTCAGGAGTCCATGGGGAGTGTCCGATTGTAACCAAACACGGACATATACGTTATTGCATCGTAAATATCGGTGCTCCTCTTATGCAATCACATCTAATGGGAGAGGTTGGAAGGTAAGTGGCTCATGTTGCGAGAAGAGTAGATACCCAAAACGTTAAAAAGTATACTTATAGCCCAGAGCGGAATGATGCTACGACACTGTTTTCATACTGGCACCAGCCTTCATCAACTCCCCCTTATTATCCAATTGGCACAACTCCCTCGCCCCTAGGACGTTTTCAACATTTTCGCTCCAAAGATTAGCTAAAGAATCGCATTAAACAGTATAGTTTTGTTAACAGAGAAGTCACAACTTTTTTGCTAGAGTTTGATACTCCAAGCAATTCATGCCTTAATGCCACACTATTACTGCTCTATGTCAAACTTTTTGTAATTTTTGCTGAATGAAGTCGAACTTGGAGTCAGCTTATTGAAAACGCCAAGAATTAGAGATGAAATCGCTTATAAATTACACATGTTGTGAAAGGAACCTATTGGAAAGAGGCTCTGAAGTTGGAGTTTTATTAATTTTTTTGCTAAATAGAGTTGTAGCTGGATTCGCTAGATCGAAAATGTCTGGAGCCTTAGTCAGATGCTTCGACACTGTTTTCAAACTGGCACCAGCCCTCATCCCCCCTCCATCATCCATGTGGCACCACTCTCTCGCCCCTAAGACATTTTCAACCTTTTCGCTCCGAAAATAAGCAAATGATTCGCATTAAACAGTATATTTTTGAAAACAGAGAAGTCAACAAAGTCTTTGCTAGAGTTTGATAATCTAAGCAATTCATGCCACAATGCCACAATATTACTGCTCTACGACACACTTTTAGTACTATTTGCTGAAAAAGGGTCGAGCTTTGATTCAGTGTATTGAAAGCGCCAGGAATTAGAGATGAAATCGCTTATAAATTACAAATGTAGTTAAAGAAACCAATTAGAAGCAGGCTTTGAAGTTGGAACTCTATTAATTTTTTGCTGAATAGAGTTAGAGTCACTGTATTGAAAATGAATGGAGCCTTAGTCAAATCATTTATAAATTACAAATCTAGTTGCAAGAACATATTAGAAGGAGGCTCTGAAGTTAGAATTTTAGTAATTTTTACTGAATGGAGTCGAACTTGGAGTCTTTGTATTGAAAGCGCCAGAAAATAGAGCTTAAATCGCATATTAATTTAAAATTTAGTTAAAGGAACTTTTTAGATGGAAGCTCAGAAGTTGGAATTCTATTATAATTTGCTGAATGAAGTTGAAGTTGGAGTCAGTATATTCAAAATGTTTGGAGCTAAAGTTGAAATCGGTTATAAATTACCAACCTAGTTAAAACAACCTTTAAGAACGAGGCCCTGTAGTTAGAGTTTTAGAAATTTTTCCTAATTGAAAAGGGACTTGGAGTCATCGTATTAAAAGCGCCAGGACCATCAAAGATAACAAATTTTCTCTTCGAAGTAACAACTTCTTTCCTTAATACTATCAAAGTTTTACTTGATATCATCAAATTTCTCCTTGAAGAAACAGGTTTTTTTATAATGGTAACAAATTTTTTCTAATAGATGCAAGTTTACCGTCAAAGATAAGATATTTCTCTGAGAAGTAACAATTTTTTGTTCATGATTAATTTAAAAAACTTTTTCCACAAAATAAGTTCTTCAATGAAAGGTAAAGAACTCCATTAAACAAACAATGAGCAAAAAGAAAATCAAATCATTTAGCAAGCTTGAAACTACCCCAAATCAGCATCGGTAAATAAATGAAACCCTAAACGAACAGAAATTACAATAATTAACCGAGTCAAACTCAAAACCAGCAAAAATTAACATAAGTTGGTCACAAAACCCCTATGCCTTCCCAAGGCCAGAACAAAATTTGCACTTTTCTTAAAAATTATAAATGTTTTTACTTTTATAACTTAAATAAATCAAATAATATTTACATTTTGATTACTAAGTATCAGTATATCTATATTAAAGTGACAATGCACATTCATTTGTATTTTTCAGTAAAGTGCAAATTTTGTTCTGGCCTTGGGAAGGCATAGGGGTTTTCCGCCCAACTTATGTTCTGCTCGTTTTGAGGTCGACTCGATTAATTATTGTAATTTCTGTTCGTTTTGGGTTTCATTTATTTATCGATGCTGATTTGTGGTAGTTTCACGCTTGGTAGATTATTCGATTTTAGTTTTGCTAATTTTCTTTTTAAATGGAGTTCTTTACTTTTCTTTGAAAAACTTATTTTGTGGAAAAAGTTTTTTAAATTTATTTCTGTTCGTTTTATATTGACATTGTCTTTTCAGAAAAAAAGAAAATGATTCTTTAAATCTTTTCATTTTTTAAGACTTATAGTTTGGCCTGCTATTTGTATTCTGAAAAAAACTTTCAACGATTTTTTACAACATACACTCTTTTAAAAATCTGGACACAAATAGTACTGTTTAATTTAGTTTCATACCTCCTCTGGTTGACCTGGAATGGAAAACTTTATACCATTCACAGAAAAATTACTTTCTTTGATAGCTTGGATACCCTTACGCTATTTTGATTTGGTTAAATTTTAAGAGTAGAAATGGGAAGGTTGGCGTGGGAGGGTGGATGTCAGAGGGTGGGAGTGGACGGGGGATTAGTTGCCCTCAAATTACTTTTGACTATTAAAAAGGGCATCAGCCCTTTCTATTTTCAATCGAATGAGCACTTTTCGAAGTTTTCCCCACAACTCCTTCGATACGAAGTGCCCTGGTCTAAACAACAACAACAACAAAAAATAATACATTATACATACGTCGATATTTACTATAAAAATGTCAAGCCTTCCAATCACTTTCGACATTAAAAAGGTCACTAGGCCTATTGATTTCCAATCAAATGAGCCCTTTTGAAAACGAGAACGCTTTCTATAAGCACCTTAAATGCCCCCAGGGCAGAAATTACAACCCTTACCCTAAGGTCTGATAGGGTGGTTGTCATCCTCTAAGACCGAATTTCCAGAACTTTCAACTACGTTAAACAACATGGCCATCTCAAAATTTTAATTGGATGTGTTTGGGAAAACGGTGGGCGTGAAAGGGGTGTTAGTCACCTTCCAATTACTTTCGACTATTAAAAAGGGAACAAGCCACTCCAATTTCCAATTGAATGAGCGCATTTCAAAGTTTCTACGACAACTTCTTCGATGCGAAGTGCCCTGATCTAAAGGAAAAAAATTAATAAATAATACATTGTGCCAAAATTGTTCTTATATCCCCTCAGGGCATAAATTAAAACCCTTGCCCTGAGGTTTGTGGGGGAGTGTCGTCCTCGTTAATTAGTCCCCCTTTTTTGTCTCATTCTCGAGTGTCCCCGTTCTTTACTTAGGCAGCGCGATCGTGCTGCCTATGATTTATGCAACAACTTTCTATATAGACCTTATATGCCCCCTGGGCATAACTTACAACCCTTGCACTGAGGGCTCTGAGGGGGTTATCATCCTAAAGGACCTAATTTCCAGAACGCTCAACTACGTTGAACAAAACGGGTATCTAAAAATTTTGATTGGATGTGTTTTGGAAAATGGTGCCTTTTGAATTTCCAATCGAATGAGCCTTTTTGAAGTTTCTACGACGACGCCTTCTATAAAAACCTTATTTGCCCCCAGGGCATAACTTATAACCCTTACTCTGGGGGCTATGGGGGGTTGGAGGAGTGTCCTCCTCAAAAACATATTTTCTATCTGGAAATCAACTACGCTGAACAAAATGGCCATCTCAAAATTTTGATCGCTGGTTGCCCTCCAATTACTTTCCATTATTAAAAAGGGCACTAGTCTTTTGAATTTCCAATCGAATGAGCCTGTTTTTAAGTTTCTACGACAATGCCTTCTATAAAAAACTTTATATGCCCCTAGGGCATAACTTAACCCCTGAGTGTTGTGGGGGACGTTCCTCCTCAAAAATATATATTCTATCTGGAAATCGCTTACGCTGAACAAAACCCCTATTTCAAAATTTTTATTGGATTTGTTTGGGAGAATAATGGGCGTGGGGGAGGGGGGGCTTGTTGCCCTCCAATCACTTTCGACTATTAAAAAGGACACTAGCCCTTTGAATTTTCAATCGAATGAGCCTTTTTTGAAGTTTCTACGACAACGCCTTCTATAAAAGCCTTATATGCCCCCTAGGGCATAACTTAAAGCCCTTACCCTGAGGGATGTGGGGGAATGTCCTCCTCAAAAACATATTTTGTGTGTGGAAATCAATTACGCTGAACAAAATGGCTATCATAAAAATTTGATTAGATGTGTTTGGGGGAATGATGGGCGTGAGGGGGGGGGGGGGGGGTGGGGGCTCGTTGCCCTGCAATCCCTGTCGAATATCAAAAAGGGGACTAGCCCTCTAAATTTCCAATCGAATGAGCCTTTTTGAAGTTTCTACGACAACGCCTTCTATAAAAACCTTTTATACCCCCAGGGCATGAATTATATCCCGTGCCCCGTGGGGTGTGGGGGAAGGTCCTCCTAAAAAACATCCTTCATAAGTTGAAAACAACTACGATGAGAATAATGGCTATCTCCAAGTTTGGATTGGAGGTTTGTGGGTAACTGTTGGGAGTGGGGGGGGGGGGCTAGTTGTCCACCAATCACGTTTCACGATTAAAAAGGGCACTAGTCCTTTGAATTTCCAATCAAATGAGCCTTTTTTGAAGTTTCTACGAACACGCCTTCTATAAAAACCTTATATGCCCTCAGGGCATCACTTAAAAACCCTTGCCCCGAGAGTTGTGGGGGAGTGTCCTCCTCAAAAACATATTTTCTATTTGGAAATATTTCAAAATTATGATTGATGTGTTTGGGGGAATGATGGTCGTGGGGGGTTGGGCTAGTTGCCCTCCAATCCCTTTTCACTATTGAAAAGGGCACTAGCCCTTTGAATTTCCATTCGAATGAGCCTTTTTTAAAGTTTCTGCGACAACGCCTTCTTTAAAAACCTTATATGCCCTAGGGCATAACTTAAAACCCTTGCCCCGAGAGTTGTGGAGGATTGTCCTCCTCAAAAACATATTTTCTATTTGGAAAACGACTACGTTGAACAAAATGGCTATCTAAAATTTTGATTGGATATTTTTGGGAGAATAATGGGCGTGGGGGGCTAGTTGGCCCCCAATCACTTTCAACTATTATAAAGGGCATTAGCCCTTTGAATTTCCAATTGAATGAGCCTTTTTTGAAGGGGAGTGTCCTCCTCAAAAACATATTTTCTATGTGGAAATCAACTACACTGAACAAAATGGCTATCTCAAAATGTTGATTGGATGTGTTTGAGTAAATGATGGGCTTGGGGTGGGGGGCTTGTTGCCCTTGAATCACTTTCGACTACTAAAAAGGGCACTAGCCCTTTCAATTTCCAATCGAATGAGCCTTTTTTAAAGTTTCAACGACAACGCATTCTATAAAAACCTTATATGCCCCCAGGGCATAACTTAAAGCCCTTGCTCTGAGGGTTGTGGGGGAGTGTCCTCCTCAAAAATATATTTTGTATGTGGAAATAAACTTTGCTGAACAAAATGGCTATCTCAAAATTTTGATTACATGTGTTTGGGGGAATGATATGCGTGAGGGGGGGGGGTTCGTTGCCCTTCAATCACTTTCGACTATCAAAAAGGGCACTAGCCCTATAAATTTCCAATCGAATGAGCCTTTTTTGAAGGTTCTACGATAACGCCTTCAATAAAAACCTTATCTGCCCTCAGGGCATAACTTAAAACCCTTGCCCCAATGGTTGTGGGGGAGTGTCCTTCTCAAAAACATATTTTCTATATGTAAATCAACTACGCTGAACAAAATGGATATCTCAAAATTTTGATTGGATGTGTTTGGGAGAATGATGGGCTTGGTTGGGGGGGGCCTAGTTGCCCTTCAATCACTTTCGACTATTAAAAGGACACTAGCTCTTTAATTTCCAATCGAATGAGCCTTTTTTGAAGTTTCTACGACAACGCCTTCTATAAAAAATTTATGTGCCCCCAGGGTATATCTTAAAACCCATGCTTTGAGGGTTGTGGGGGAGTCTCCTCCTCAAAAACATATTTTCTATCTGGAAATCAACTACGCTGAACAAAATGGATATCTCAAAATTTTGATTGGATGTATTTGGAGGAATGATGGGCAAGAGGGGGAGGTGCTAGTTGCCCTCCAATCAATTTCCACTATTAATAGAGCACTAGCCCTTTGAATTTCCAATCGAATGAGCCTTTTTTGAAGTTTCTACGACAACGCCTTCTATAAAAACCGTATATGCCCCCAGGGCATAACTTAAAACCCTTGCCTTGAGGGTTGTGGGGGACTGTCCTCCTAAAAAACATATTTTCTATGTGGAAATCAACTACGCTGAACAAAATTTTGATTGGATGTGTTTGGGGAAATGATGGGCATGGATGGGGAATGATGGGGAATGATGGGCATGGGGGGGCTAGTTGCCCTCCAATCATTTTCGACTATTAAAAACGGCACTAGCCTTTTGAATTTACAATCGAATGAGCTTATTTTTAAGTTTCTACGACAACGCCTTCTATAAAAACCTTATATGCCCCCAGGGCATAACTTTATTCCTGAGGGTTGTGGGGGAGTGTCCTCCTCAAAACCATATTTTCTATTTGGAAATCGACTACGTTGAACAAAATGGCTATCTAAAAATATTGATTGGATGTGTTTGGGAGAATAATGGGCGTGGGGGGGGGCTAGCTGCCCTCCAATCACTTTTGACTATTATAAAGCGCACTAGCCCTTTGAATTTCCAATCGAATGAGCCTTTTTTGAAGTTTGTAGGACAACGCCTTCTATAAAAACCTTATATGCCCCAAGGGCATAACTTAAAACACTTGCCCTGAGGGGTGGGGGAGTGTCCTCCTCAAAAACATATTTTGTATGTGGAAATCAACTACGCTGAACAAAATGGCTATCTCAAAATTTTGATCGGATATGTTTGGGGAAATGATTGGCGTGGGGGGGGGGGGGCTAGTTGCCCTCCAATCACCTTCGACTAATAAAAAGGGCACTAGCCCTTTAAATTTCCAATCGATAGAGCCTGTTTTTAAGTTTCTAAGACAACACCTTCTATAAAAACCTTATATGCCTCCAGGGCCTAACTTAACCCTTGAGGGTTGTGGGGGACAGTCCTCCCTAAAAATATATTTTCTATCTGGAAATCGACTACGCTGAACAAAATGCCTATTTCAAAATTTTTATTGAATTTCTTTGGGAGAATAATGGGCGTGGGGGTGGGGGGGGGGGCTTGTTGCCCTCCAATCACTTTCGACTATTAAAAAGGGCACTAGCCCTTTGAATTTCCAATCAAAGGAGCCTTTTTTGTAGTTTCAACGACAACGCATTCTATAAAAACCTTATATGCCCCCAGGGCATAACTTAAAGCCCTTGCCCTGAGGGTTGTAACATATTTTTTATGTGGAAATCAACTACGCTGAACAAAAAGGCTATGTCAAAGTTTTGATTTGATGTGTTTGGGGGAATGATGGGCCTGAGGGGAGGGGGGTTCGTTGCCCTCCAATCACTTTCGACTATCAAAAAGAGCACTAGCCCTATAAATTTTCAATTGAATGAGCCTTTTTTGAAGTTTCTATGACAACGTCTTCGATAAAAACCTTATATGCCCTCAGGGCATAACTTAAAACCCTTGCCCTGAGGGTTGTGGGGGAGTGTCCTCCGCAAAAACATATTTTCTATATGTAAATCAACTACGCTAACAAAATGGCTATCTCAAAATCTTGATTGGATGTGTTTGGAAGAATAATGGGCGTGGGGGGGGATAGTTATCCTCCAATCACTTTCGACTATTAAAAAGGGCACTAGCCCTTTGAATTTCCAATCGAATGAGCCTTTTTTGAAGTTTCTACGACAACGCCTTCTGTAAAAACCTTATATGCCCCCAGGGCATAACTTAAAACCCTTGCCCTGAAGGTTGTGTGGGAGTATCCTCCTCAAAACATATTTTCTATCTGGAAATCAACTACCCTGAACAAAATGGCTATTTTAAAATTTTGATTGATGTGTTTGGGGGAATGATGGTCAAGGAGAGGGGGGATAGTTGCCCACTAATCACTTTCCACTATTAAAAAGGGCACTAGCCCTTTGAATTTCCAGTCGAATGAGCTTTTTTTGAAGTTTTTACGACAACGCCTTCTATAAAAACCTTATATGCCCTCAGGGCATAATTTAAAACTCTTGCCCCGAGAGTTGTGGAGGAGTGTCCTCCTCAAAAACATATTTTCTATGTGGAAATCAACTACGCTAAACAAAATGCCTATCTCAAAATTTTGATTGGATGTGTTTGGGGAAATGATGGGCGTGGGGGGGGGGCTAGTTGCCCTCGAATCACTTTCGACTATTAAAAAAGGCACTAGCCCTTTCAATTTACAATCGAATGAGCCTGTTTTTAAGTTTCTACGACAACGCCTTCTATAAAAAACCTTATATTTCCCCAGGGCATAACTTAACCCCTGAGGGTTGTGGGGGACAGTCCTCCTCAAAAATATATTTTCTATCTGGAAATCGACTGCGCTGAACAAAACGCCTATTTCAAAATTCTTATTGGATTTGTTTGGGAGAATAATGAGCATGGGAGGGGGGCTTGTTGCCCTCTAATCACTTTTGACTATTAAAAAGGGCACTAGCCCTTTGAATTTCCAATCGATTGAGCCTTTTTTGAAGTTTTTACGACAACGCATTGTATAAAAACCTTATATGCCCCCAGGGCATAACTTAAAGCCCTTGCTCTGAGGGTTGTGGGGGAGTGTCCTCCTCAAAAATATATTTTGTATGTGGAAATCAACTACGCTGAACAAAATAGCTATCTTGAAATTTTGATTAGATTTGTTAGGGGGAATGATGGGTGTGAGGGGGGGGGTTCGTTGCCCTCCAATCACTTTCGAGTATCAAAAAGGGTACTAGCCGTATAAATTTCCAATCGAATGAGCCTTTTTTGAAGTTTCTACGACAACGACTTCTATAAAAACCTTATATGCCCTCAGGGCATAACCTAAAACCCTTGCCCTGAGGGTTGTGGGGGAGTGTCCTCCTCAAAAACTTATTTTCTATCTGGAAATCAACTACGTTGAACAAAATGGCTATCTCAAAATTTTGATTGGATGTGTTTGGAGGAATGATGGGCAAGAGGGGGAGGGGCTAGTTGCCCTCCAATCAATTTCCACTATTAAAAAGGGCAATAACCCTTTGAATTTCCAATCTAATGAGCCTTTTTTGAAGCTTCTACGACCACGCCTTCTATAAAAACCTTATATGCCCCCAGGGCATAACTTAAAACCCTTGCCCTGAGGAATGTGGGGGACTGTCCTCCTCAAAAATATATTTTCTATGTGGAAATCAACTACGCTGAACAAAATTACTATCTCAAAATTTTGATTGGATGTGTTTGGGGAAATGATGGGCATGGAGGGGGGCTAGTTGCCCTAAAATCATTTTCGACTATTAAAAATGGCACTAGCCTTTTGAATTTCCAATCGAATGAGCTTGTTTTAAAGTTTCTACGAGAACGCCTTCTATAAAAACCTTATTTGCCCCCAGGGTATAACTTAACTCTTGAGGGTTGTGGGGGAGTGTCCTCCTCAAAAACATATTTTTTATTTGGAAATCGACTACGCTGAACAAAATGGCGATCTAAAAATTTTGATTGGATGTGTTTGGGGGAATGATGGGCGTGGAGGGGGGGGGGCTAGTTGCCCTCCAATCACTTTCGACTATTATAAAGGGCACTATCCCTTTGAATTTCCAATTGAATGAGCCTTTTTTGAAGTTTGTACGACAACGTCTTCTATAAAAACCTTATATGCCCCAAGGGCATAAATGTAAGCCCTTGCCCTGAGGGTGTGGGGAGTGTCCTCCTCAAAACATATTTTCTAATTGCAATTCAACTACGCTGAACAAAATGGCTATCTCAAAATTTCAATTGGATGTGTTTGGGGAAATGATGGGCGTGGGGGGGGGACTAGTTGCCCTCCAATCACTTTCAACTATTAAAAAGGGCGCTAGCCCTTTGAATTTCCAATCGAATGAGCCTATTTTTAAGTTTCTAAGACAACACCTTAAGTTATAAAGTTTTAAATGCCTCCAGGGCCTAACTTAACCCTTGAGGGTTGTGGGGGACAGTCCTTCTCAAAAATATATTTTCTATCTGTAAATCGACTACGCTGAACAAAACGCCTATTTCAAAATTTTTATTGAATTTCGTTAGGAGAATAATGGGCGTGGGGGTGGGCTTGTTGCCCTTTAATCACTTTCGACTATGAAAAAGGGCACTAGCCCTTTGAATTTCCAATTGAATGAGCCTCTTTTGAAGTTTCTACGACAACACATTCTATAAAAACCTTATATGCCCCAAGGGCATAACTTGAAGCCCTTGCTCTAAGGGTTGTAACATATTTTGTATGTGGAAATCAACTACGCTGAACAAAAAGGCTATCTAAAAGTTTTGATTGGATGTGTTTGGGGGAGTGATGGGCGTGAGGGGGGGGGGGGTTCGTTGCCCTCAAATAACTTTCGACTATCAAAAAGAGCACTAGCCCTATAAATTTCCAATCGAATGAGCCTTTTTTGGAGTTTCTACGTCAAAGCCTTCGATAAAAACCTTATGTGCCCTCAGGGCATAACTTAAAACCCTTGCCCCTAGGGTTGTGGGGGAGTGTCCTCCACAAAAACATATTTTCTATCTGTAAATCAACTACGCTGAACAAAATGGCTATCTTAAAATTTGTATTGGATGTGTTGGGGAGAATGAGGGGCGTGGGGGGGGGCTAGTGTACCTTCAATCACTTTCGAGTATTAAAAAGGGCACTAGCTCTTTGAATTTCTAATCGAATGAGCATTTTTTGAAGTTTCTAAGATAATACCTTCTATAAAACCCTTGTATACCCCCAGGGCATAACTTACACCCCTTGCCCTGAGGGTTGTGGGGGAGTGTCCTCCTCAAAAACATATTTTCCACCTTGAAATCAATTACGCCGAACAAAATGGCTATCTCAAAATTTTGATTGGATGTAATTGGAGGAATGATGGGCGTGGGGGAAGGGGCTAGTTGTCCTCCAATCACTTTCAACTATTAAAAAGGGCACTAGCCCTTTGAATTTCCAATCAAATGAGCCTTTTTTTAAGTTTCTACGAAAATGTTTTCTATAAAAACCTTATATGCCCTCAGGGCATCACTTAAAACCCTTGCCCCGAGAGTTGTGGGGGAGTGTCCTACTCCAAAACATATTTTCTATGTGGAAAAAAACTACACTGAACAAAATGCCTATGTCAAAATTTTGATTGGATGTGTTTGAGGAAATGATGGGCGGGGGGGGGGCTTGTTGCACTCGAATCATTTTCAACTATTAAAAAGGGCACTGGCCCTTTGAATTTCCAATCGAATGAGCCTTTTTTGAAGTTTCTACGACAACACCTTCTATAAAAACATTATATACCCCCAGGGCATAACGTAAAACCCTTGCCCTGAGGGGTCTGGGGGAGTGTCCTTCTCAAAAACATATTTTCTACGTGGAAATAAACTACACTGAACAAAATGCCTATGTCAAAATTTTGATTGGATGTGCTTGGGGAAATGATGGGCGAGGGGGGGACTAGTTGCCCTCCAATCATTTTCGACTATTAAAAAGGGCACTAGCCCTTTGAATTTCCAATTGAATGAGCCTGTTTTTAAGTTTCTACAACAACGCCTTCTATAAAAACCTTATGTGCCCCCAGGGCATAACTTAACTCCTGAGGGTTGTGGGGGAGTGTCCTCCTCAAAAACATATTTTCTATGTGGAAATCAACTACGCTGAACAGAATGGCTATCTCAAAATTTTGATTGAATTTGTTTGGTAAAATGATTGGCGTGGGGGGGGGGGGGCTAGTTGCCCTTCAATCACTTTCGACTATTAAAAAGGGCACTAGCCATTTGAATTTCCGATCGAATGAGCTTTTTTGAAGTTTCTACGACAACGCTCTCTATAAAAACCTTATATGCATCAAGGACATAGCTTAAAACTCTTGCCCTGAGGGTTGTGGGGGAGTGTTCTCCTCAAAAACATATTTCCTATCTGGAAATCAACTACGCTGAACAAAATGGCTATCTCAAAATTTCGATTGGATGTGTTTGGAGGAATGATGGGCGTGGGAGGGAGGGGCTAGTTGCCCTCCACTCACTTTCAAAAATTAAAAAGGGCACTAGCCCTTTGAATTTCCAATCGAATGAGCCTTTTTTGAAGTTTCTTCGAAAATACCTTCTATAAAAACCTTATATGCCCTCAGGGCATCACTTAAAACCCTTAAAACCCTTGCCCCGAGACTAGCCCTTTGAATTTCCAATCGAATGAGTCTTTTTTGAAGTTTTTACGACAATACCTTCTATAAAAACCTCATATGCCCCCAGGTCATAAATTAAAACCCTTGCCCTGAGGGTTGTGGGGTAGTGTCCTCCTCAAAAACATATTTTCTATGTGGAAATCAACTACGCTGAGCAAAATGGCTATCTCAAAATTTTGAATGGATGTGTTTGGGGAAATGATTGGTGGGGGGGGGAGGGGGGGACTAGTTGCCCTCCAATCATGTTCGACTATTAAAAAGGGCACTAGCCCTTTGAATTTCCAATTGAATGAGCCTGTTTTTAAGTTTCAACGACAACACCTTCTATAAAAACCTTATATGCCTCCTGGGCATAACTTAACTCCTGAGGGTTATGGGGGAGTGTACTCCTCATAAACATATTTCCTATGTGTAAATCAATTATGCTGTACAAAATGGCTATCTCAAAATTTTTATTGGATGGGTTTGGGGAAATGATGGGCGTGGGGGGGGGGCTAGTTGCCCTCCAATCATTTTCGACTATTAAAAAGGGCACTAGCCCTTTGAATTTCCAATCAAATGAGCCTGTTTTTAAGTTTCTACAGCAATGCCTCCTATAAAAACCTTTTATACCCTCAGGGCATAACTTAAAACCCTTGCCCCGAGAGTTGTGGGGGAGTGTCCTCCTCAAAAACAAATTTTCTATTTGGAAATCGACTACGCTAAACAAAATGGCTATTTCAAAATTTTTATTGGATGTATTTAGGGGAATAATGGGCGTGGGGGGGCTAGTTGCCCTCCAATCACTTTCGACTATTAAAAAGGGCACTAGCCCTTTTAATTTCCAATCGAATGAGCCTTTTTTGAAGTTTCTACAACAACGCCTTCTATAAAAACAATATATAACCCCAGTGCATAACATAAAACCCTTGCCCTGAAGGTTGTTGGGGAGTGTCATCCTCAGAACATATTTTCTAAGTGGAAATCAACTACGCTGAACAAAATGGCTTTCTCAAAATTTTGATGGGATGTGTTTGGGGAAATGATAGGCGTTGGGGAGGGGGCTTGTTGCCCTCCAATCACTTTCGACTATTAAAAAGGGCACTAGCCCTTTGAATTTCCAATCGAATGAGTCTTTTTTGAAGTTTCTACGACAACATATTCTATAAAAACCTTATATGCCCCCAGGGCATAACTTAAAACCCTTGCCCTGAGGGTTGTGGGGTAGTGTCCTCCTCAAAAATATATTTTGTATGTGGAAATCAACTACGCTGAACAAAATGGCTATCTCAAAATTTTGATTAGATATGTTTGGGGGAGTGATGAGCGTGAGGGGGGACGGGCTCGTTGCCCTCCAATCACTTTCGACTATCAAAATGGACACTAGCCCTATAAATTTCCAATTGAATGAGCCTTTTTTGAAGTCTCTACGACAACGCCTTCTATAAAAACCTTATATGCCCTCAGGGCAAAACTTAAAGCCCTTGCCCCTAGGGTTTTGTGGGAGTGTCCTCCTCAAAAATATATTTTCTATATGTAAATCAACTACGCTGAACAAAATGGCTATCTCAAAATTTCTATTGGATTTGTTTGGGAGAATGATGGGTGTGGGGGGGGGCTAGTTGCCCTTCAATCACTTTTGACTATTAAAAAGGGCACTAGTCCTTTTAATTTCCGATCGAATGAGCCTTTTTTGAAGTTTCTACGACAACGCCTTCTATAAAAACCTTATATGCCCCCAGGGCATAACTTAAAACCCTTGCCCGGAGGGCAGTGGGGGAGTGTCCTCTTCAAAAACATAATTTCTATCTGGAAATCAACTACGCTGAACAAAATGGCTGTCTCAAAATTTTGATTCGATGTTTTTGGAGGAATGATGGGCGTGGGAGGGGGGCTAGTTGCCCTCCAATCACTTTCGACTATTAAAAAAGGCAATAGCCCTTTGAATTTCCAATTGAATGAGCCTTTTTTGAATTTTCTACTAAAGCGCCTTCTATAAAAACCTAATAAGCCTTCAGGGCATCACCTTTGCCCCGAGAATTGTGGGGGAGTGTCCTCCTCCAAAACATAATTTCTATCTGCCAATCGACTAAGCTGAACAAAATGGCTATCTCAAAATTTTTATTGGATGTGTTTGGGAGAATAATGGGCATGGGGGGGGGCTAGTTGCCCTCCAATAAACTTTCGACTATTAAAAAGGGCACTAGCCGTTTTAATTTCCAATCGAATCAGCCTTTTTTGAATTTTCTACGACAATGCTTTCTATTAGAACCTTATATGCCCCCAGGGCATAATTTACAACCCTTGCCCTGAGGGTTGTTGGGGTGAATCCGCCTCAAAAATATATTTTCTATGTGGAAATCAACTACACTGAGGAAAATGGCTATCTCAAAATTTTGATTGGATGTGTTTGGGGAAATGATTGGTGGGGGGGGGGCTAGTTGCCCTCCAATCATTTTCGACTATTCAAATGGGCACTAGCCGTTTCAATTTCCAATCGAATGAGCCTGCTTTTTAAGTTTCAACGACAACGCCTTCTATAAAAAAAATATATGTCCCCAAGGCTTAACTTATCTCCTGAGGGTCGTGGGGGAGTGTCCTCCTCAAAAAAATATTTTCTATGCGGAAATCAACTATGCTGAACAAAATGGCTATCTCAAAATTTTTAAGACAATGCCTTCTATAAAAACCTTATATGTCCCCAGGGCATAACTTAAAACCCTTGCCCTGAGGGTTGTGGGGGAGTGTCCTCCTCAAAAATATATTTTCTATGTGGAAATCAACTACACTGAACAAAATGGCTATCTCAAAATTTTGATTGGATGTGTTTGGGAAAATGATTGGCGGGGGGGGGGGCTAGTTGCCCTCCAATCATTTTCGACTATTAAAATGGGCACAAGCCGTTTGAATTTCCAATCGAATGAGCCTGCTTTTTAATTTTCAACGACAACGCCGTCTATAAAAAACATATATGTCCCCAAGGCTTAACTTATCTCCTGAGGGTTGTGGGGGAGTGTCCTCCTCAAAAAAATATTTTCTATGCGGAAATCAACTATGCTGAACAAAATGGCTATCTCAAAATTTTGATTGTTTGTGTTTTGGTGAATGATGGGCGTGGGGGGGGGGCTAGTTGCCCTCCAATCATTTTTGACTATTAAAAAGGGCACTAGCCCTTTGAATTTCCAATCAAATGAGCCTGTTTTTAAGTTTTACGACAATGCCTTCTATAAAAACCCTCAGGGCATAACTAAAAACCCTTGTCCCGATAGTTTTTGGGGAGTGTCCTCCTGAAAAACATATTTTCTATTTAGAAATCGACTACGCTAAACAAAATGGTTATCTCAAAATTTTGATTGGATGTGTTTGGAAGAATAATGGGCTGAGTGTCAATGGAGAATTGTGGGGGAGTGTCCTCCTCCAATACATATTTTCTATTTCGAAATCAACTACGCTGAGCAAAATGGCTATCTCAAAATTTTGATTGGATGTGTTTGGGGAAATGATAGGCTGGGGAGGGGGCTTGTTGCCCTCCAATCACTTTCGACTATTAAAAAGGGCACTAGCCCTTTGAATTTCCAATCGAATGAGTCTTTTTTGAAGTTTCTACGACAACATATTCTATAAAAACCTTATATGCCCCCAGGGCATAACTTAAAGCCCTTGCCCTGAGGGTTGTGGGGTAGTGTCCTCCTCAAAAATATATTTTGTATGTGGAAATCAACTACGCTTAACAAAATGGCTATCTCAAAATTTTGATTAGATATGTTTGGGGGAGTGATGGGCGTGAGGGGGGACGGGCTCGTTGCCCTCCAATCACTTTCGACTATCAAAATGGGCACTAGCCCTATAAATTTCCAATTGAATGAGCCTGTTTTTAAGTTTCAACGACAACGCCTTCTATAAAAACCTTATATGTCCCCAAGGCTTAACTTAACTCCTGAGGGTTGTGGGGGAGTGTCCTCCTCGAAAAAATATTTTCTATTTGGAAATCAACTATGCTGAACAAAATGGCTATCTCAAAATTTTGATTGGATGAGTTTTGGGAAATGATGGGCGTGAGGGGGGGCTAGTTGCCCTCCAATCATTTTTGACTATTAAAAAGGGCACTAGCCCTATGAATTTCCAATCAAATGAGCCTGTTTTTAAGTTTTACGACAATGCCTTCTATAAAACCCTCAGGGCATAACTAAAAACCCTTGTCCCGATAGTTTTTGGGGAGTGTCCTCCTGAAAAACATATTTTCTATTTAGAAATCGACTACGCTAAACAAAATGGTTATCGCAAAATTTTGATTGGATGTGTTTGGGAGAATAATGGGCGTGGGGGGCTCGTTACCCTCCAATCACTTTCGACAATTAAAAAGTGCACTAGCCCTTTGAATTTCCCATCGAATGAGCCTTGTTTGAAGTTTTTACGACAACGCCTTCTATAAAAACCATATATGCCCCCAGGGCATAACTGAAAACCCTTGCCCTGAAGGTTGTTGGGGAGTGTCCTCCTCAAAAATATATTTTCTCTGTGGAAATCAACTACGCTGAACAAAATGGCTATCTCAAAATTTTGATTGGATGTGTTTGGGGAAATGATGGGCGTGGGGGGGGGGGGTTGTTACCCTCCAATTACTTTCAACTATTAAAAAGGACACTATCCCTTTGAATTTCTAATCGAATGGGCCTGGTTATAAGTTTTTATGATAACGCCTTCTATAAAAACCTTTTGTGCCCCCAGGGCGTAACTTAACCCCTGGGGGATGTGGGGGAGTGTCCTCCTCAAAAATATATTTTCTATATGGAAATCAACTACGCTGAACAAAATGGCTATCTCAAAATTTTGATTTGATGTGTTTAGGGGTATGATGGTCGTAGGAGGGGGGGGGGGGTTAGTTGCTCTCCAGTCACTTTTGACTATTAAAAAGGCCACTAGAACTCTCAATTTCCAATTGAATGCACCCCTTTTGAAGTTTCTACGACGACCCCTTCCATATAAAGTATAAAGGAAAAAATACCTAGTACTTTGTGCCAAAATCATTCTTATATGCCCCCAGGGCATAACTTAAAACCCTTGCCCCAAGGGTTGGGGGGAGTGTCCCCCTCGAAAATATATTTTCTATCCGGAAATCAACTAAGCTTAACAAAATGGCCATCTCAAAATTTTGATTGGGTGTGTTTGGGAGAATGATGGGCGTGGTGGGGGGGCTAGTTGCCCTTCAATCACTTTTGACTATTAAAAAGGGCACTAGCCCATTAAAATTCCAATCGAATGAGCCTTTTTTGAAGTTTCTAAGAATACACCTTCTATAAAAACCTGATAAGCCCCCGAGGCATGACTTAAAACCCTTGCCCTGAGGGTTGTGGGGGAGTTTCCTCCTAAAAACATATTTTCTAGCAGGAAATCAACTACGCTGAACAAAATGGCAATCTAAAAATTTTGATGGGATGTGTTTGGGGGAATGAGGGGCATGGGGGGGTTAGTTGACCTCCAATCACTTTCGACTAATAAAAAGGGCACTAGCCCTTTGAATTTCAAATCGAATGAGCTTTTTTTAAGTTTCTACGGCAACGCCTTCTATAAAAACCTTAGATGCCCTTAGGGCAAAACTTAAAACCCTTGCCCCGAGAATTGTGGGGGAGTGTCCCCGTCAAAACATATTTCTATCTGAAAATCTACTACGCTGTACAAAATGGCTATCTCAAAATTTTGATTGGATGTATTTGGGATAATAATGGGCTTGAGGGGGGGGGCTAGTTGCCCTCCAATCACTTTCGACTATTAAAAAGGGTACTAACCCTTTGAATTTCCAATCGAATGAGCCTTTTTTTAAGTTTCTACGGCAACACCTTCTATAGAAATCTTATATGCCCCCAGGGTATAACTTACAACCCTTGCCCTAAGGGTTGTGGGGGAGTGTCCTCTTCAAAAATATAATTCCTATCAGGAAATCAACTACGCTGAACAAAATGGCTATCTCAAAATTTTGATTGGATGTATTCGGGGGAATGATGGGCGTGGGGGGGGGCTAGTTGCCCTCCAATCACTTTCGACTAATAAAAAGGGAACTAGTTCTTTGAATTTCCAATCGAATGAGCCTTTTTTGAAGTTTTTATGACAAATCCTTCTATAAATACCTTATATGCCCTCAGGGCATAACTTAAAACCCTTGCCCCGAGAGTTGTGGGGGAGTGTCCTCCTCAAAAACATATTTTCTATTTGGAAATCGACTACAGTGAACCAAATGGGTATCTCAAAACTTTGATTGGATGTGTTTGGGGGAATGATTGGTGGGGGGAGGGGGGGTGGGGCTAGTTTCCCTTCAATCACTTTCGACTAACAAAAAAGGCACTAGCCCTTTAAATTTCCAACTGAATGAGCCTTTTATGAAGTTTCTACGACAACGCCTTCTATAAATACCTTATATGCTCCCAGGGCATAACTTAAAACCCTTGCCCCGGGGGTTGTGGAGGAGTGTCCTCCTAAAAAACATATTTTCTATGTGAAAATCAACTACGCTGAAAAAAATGGCTATCTCAAAATTTTGATTGGATGTGTTTGGGGGAATAATTGGCGGGGGGGGGGGGGGGCTAGTTTCCCTCCAATCACTGTCGACTATTAAAAAGGGCACTAGCTACTCAAATATCCAATCGAATGAGTCCTTTTCGAAGTTTCGACGACATTTCCTTCGATACGAAGTGCCTCTCGGAGAAAAAAAAACACATTTTGGCCACATCGTTCTTTACTTAGGCAGCGCTAGCGCGCTGCCTATGATACAAGTTTTATGTTACAAGTAGCAAGTGTTTCTTAACACTAACAAATTTTCTCGTCAAAGTTACAATATTTTTCCATAATGTTAACAAATTATTTAAAACTACCAAATTTCTCTTGGAAGTAACAGGTTTTTTCTTAATGTTAATAAAAAAAATTTCTAATAGCAGCAAGTTCACCGTCAAAGTTAACAAATTTCTCTTAGAAGTAACAATTTTCGTCATTGATAACATGTTTTCTGTTACAACTGGAAAGTTTTCTGTCAAAGATAACAAATTTTTCTTAGAAGTAATAATTTTTTCGTTCACGATAACTAGTTTTATTTCAGATGTAGCAAATTTTTCTTAACAGTAACATATTTTCTCTTCGAGGTAGCAAACTTTTCTGAATACTAACAAACTTTTACAAAACACTTTCATTTTCAATTGGAAATAACAGGTTTTTCTTAAAAGCAAGAAATTTTTTCTAATAGCACCAAGTTATCCCTCAAATATAACAAATTTTTCTTAGAAGTAACAATTATTTTATCTGCGATAACAAGTCTTCTGTTAGAAGAAGCAAGTTTTTCTTAACACTAAAAAATTTTCTCTTTGAAGTAACAACTTTTTTCCTTAATAATAACAAACATTTACTTTACATTTACTTTTACAAACAATACTATCAGATGTCTCTTGGAGGTAACAGGCTTTTTCTTAATAGTAACAAATTTTTTTTAATAGCACCAAGTTTTCCGTCAAAGATAACACATTTCTCTTAGAAGTGACTATTTTTTCGTCCGTGATAACAATTTTTCCGTTAGAAGTAGCATGTTTTCTGTCAAAGATAGCAAAATTTTTCTTAGAAGTAACAATTTTCTATTCATGCTAACAAGTTTTCTCTCAGAAGTAGCAAGTTAATTTTTTTCTAATAACAGCAATTTTTCCGTCAAAGATTACAAATTTTTCTTAGAAGTAACAACTTTTTTGTTTATGCTAACAAGTTTTCTGTCAGAAGTAGGAAGTTTTCCTTAACACTAACAAATTTTCCTAACGAAGTAACAACTTTACCCTTAATACTAACAAACTTTTACTTAACACTTTCAAATTTCTTTTAGAAGTAACAGGTTTTTTTATATTAACAAGATTTTTCTGATACCACCAAGTTTTCTGTCAAAGATAACAAATTTCTCTTAGAACTAATATTTTTTCGTTTATGATAACAAGTTTTCTGTCAGAAGTAGCAAGTTTTCTTAAAACTATAAAATTTTCTCATCAAAGTAACAACTTTTTCCTTAATCCTAACAAACTTTTACTTAACACTATCAAATTTTCCTTAGAAATAACGGATTTTTTCGCAATAGTGACAAATTTTTTTCTATAGGTACGAAAATTTTTTTCAAAGATAACAAATTTCTCTTAGAGGTAGCAACTTTTCGTCAGTGATAAAAATATTTCCGTTAGATGGTGAAAGATTTCTGTCAAAGATAACAAACTATTCTTAGAAGTTAAAATTTATGTTTATGATAACAAGTTTTCTGTCAGAAGCAGCAACTTTTCTTAACACAAACAAATTTTCTCTTCAAAGTAACAACTTTTTTCCTTAATATTCGCAAAGTTTTACTTAATATTATCAAATTTTTCTTAGAAGTAACAGTTGTTTCTTAATAGTAAGAAATTTTCTACTAACAGTAAATTTTCCGTCAAACATAACAAATTTCTTGGTGCTATTAGAAAAACTCTGTTACTGTTAAGAAAATGCCTGTTACATCTTAGAGAAATTTGATAGATTTAAGTAAAGGTTTGTTAGTATTATGGAAAAATTTGTTACTGCGATGAAGAAATTTGTTAGCGTTGAGGACAACTTGCTACTTCTGACAAAAAACTTGTTATCATAAATAAAAATTGTAACTTCTAAGAGAAATTTGTTATCTTTGACAGAAAACTTAGTACTATTAGAAAAAATGTGTTATTATTAAGAAAAAACCTATTACTTCTAAGGGAAATTTGATAGTGTTAAGTAAAAGTTTGTTAGTAATTTGGAAAAAGTTATTAATTCGATGAGAAAACTGTTTAGTGTTGAGGAAAACTTGCTACTTCTGACAGAAAACTTGTTATCATAAACAAAAACATTGTTACTTCTAAGAGAAATTTGTTATCTTTGACGGAAAACTTGCTGTTATTATAAAAAAATTACTTGTTACTTCTACAGAAAACTTGCTAGCATGAACAAAAAATTGTTTTTTCGAAGAAAAATTAGTTATCATTGATAGAAAACTTGCTACTTCTAACGGAAAAATTGTTATCACTGACAAAAAAATTGTTACTTCTAAGAGAAATTTGTTATGTTTGACGAAAACTTGGTGCTATTAGAAATAATTTGTTACTATTAAGAGAAAAACCTGTTACTTCTAAAACATCTGATAGTATTGAATAAATGTTTGTTATTATTAAGGTAAAAAGTGGTTACTTCGACGAGAAAATTTGTAATTTTAAGAAAAACTTGTTACTTTCAACAGAAAACTTGTTATCGTAGACGAGAAAATTGTTTCTTCTAACACAAATTTGTTATTTTTAAGGGATAACTTGGTGCTATTAAAAAAAATTACTATTAAGAAAAAACCTGTCACGTCGAAGAGAAATTGAAAGTGTTTTGTAAAAGTTTATTAGTATTAAGGAAAATGTTGTTACTTCGAAGAGAATGTTTGTTACTTTTAAGAGAAACTTGCTACTTCTGACATAAAACTTGTTATCATAAACGATGAAATTGTCACTTCTAAGAAAAATATGTTATCTTTGACGGAAAGCTTGCTAGTTTTAACAGAAAACTTTATCACTGATGAAAAAATTGTTACTTCTAAAAGAAATTTGTTAACTTTGACGGTGAACTTGCAGCTATTAGAAAAAAAAATTTCTATTAAGAAAAAACCTGTTACTTCCAAGAGAAATTTGGTAGTGTTAAGTAAAAGTTTGTTAGTATTAAGGAAAGATGTTATAACTTTGATGAGAAAATTTGTTAGTGTTAAAAATAACTTACTACTTATAACAAAACACTTGTATCATAAACAAAAAAAATTCCTACTTCTCAGAAAAATCTCTTACCTTTGACGGTAAACTTGAAGTTATTAGAAAAAAGTTTGTTACTATTATGAAAAAATCTATTTCTTCCAAGAAAAATTTGACAATATTAAGTAAAAGTTTGTTATTATTAAGGGAAAAAGTTTTTACTTCGAAGAGAAAATTTGCAATCATTGACGGCCCTGGCGCTTTCAATACGAAAACTCCAAGTCCCTCTCCATTCAGGAAACAATTTATAAAACTCCAACTTGAGGGCCCCCTTCTTAAAGGTTCTTTTAACTCGTTTTGTAATTTATAACTGATTTCAACTCTAGCTCCAGACATTTTCAATATGTCGACTCAAACTCCAACTCCATTCAGCAAAAATTAACAGAATTCCAAGTTCAGAACCTCCATTTTAATAGGTTCCTTTAACTAAATTAGTAATTTATAAGCGACTTCAACTCTAATTCCTGGCGCTTTCAATTCGACGACTCCAAGTCCGACCCCATTCAGTGAAAAACTACTAAAAGTCAAACTTAAGAGCCTCCTTATAATAGTTCCTTTCAACTATATTTGTTATTTATGACCGATTTGACTAAAGCTCCAGATAGTCTCAACATAGCAACTCCAGCTCAAACTCTATTTAGCAAAAAATTAAAAGAGCTCCAACTTCAGAGCCTGTTTCTAATTGGTTCCTTTCATCACATGTGTAATTTATAAGCGATTTCATCTGTAATTTCTGGCGCTTTGAATACACTTACTCCAAGTTTGACTCCATTCATCAAAAACTACATAAAGTGTGTCATAGAGAAGTAAAAGTGTGGAAATGTGGAACGAATCGCTTAGAGTATCAAACTCAAGCAAAAAATGGGGCAACTTCTCTGTTTTCTAAAACATACTGTTTAATGTGATTCTTTACCCATATAGCAGGAAGTGGTGCTATATGGATGAAGGGGGGGAGAGGAGTTGATGAAGGCTGGTGCTAGTGTGAAAATAGTGTCGCAACGCGTGACTAAAGCTCTAGACATTTGCAATATAGCGACTCCAACTCCAACTCTATTAAGCTAAAAATTAACAAAATTACAACTTCAGAGCGTCCTTCTAATAGGTTCCTTAAACTATATTTGTAATTTATAAATGATTTCATTTCTAATTCCTGGTGCTTGCAATACACTGACTCCAATTTCGACTCCATACAGCAAAAATTACTAAAAATGTGTCACAGAACTGTAATAGTGTGGCATTACGGCATGAATTTCTTAGAGTATCAAACACTAGCAAAGAAATGGGCGACTTCTCTGTTTTCAAAAATATACTGTTTAATGTGATTCTTTAGCAGATTTTCGGAGCAAAAAGGTTGAAAATGTCCTAAGGGCAAGGAATTGGTGCCATATGGAGGATGAAGGGGAGAGAGGGGTGATGAGGGCCGGTGCCAGTCTGAAAACAGTGTCGCAGCGCCCTTCTGCTCTGGTCAATAAGTATACTTTTTAGCGGTTTGGGTATCTACTCCTCTCGCAAGATGAGCCACTTATCTTCCAACCTCTCCCATCAGGTCTCATTGCATAAGAAGAGCACCATCATTTGTGCTGCACCCACGTGTGTGTCCGTGTTCGATTACAATTTTGGATTCCCCATGGACTCCTGGAGTCTAGCTTGTGACATACGATGGTGTCATCCATATTAGACCTGGTCACGGAAATCCTGGGAATCTTTCTGAAAAACAACGTTTCAAAAATGGGTAGGAATCATGCCAATACTTAAAAGATATTAGAACTCTTGGAATCCCGGGTGGCCTGCCAGGGTGGGTGGGAACAATAATTTTTAAAGATAGAATTTCCCTTTTACCTGTTTTTATATTTGAGGCGTTAGATCTCGTCCTAAAAAAGGCAAACATAAACTTTAGGTATGAATGGAGCAAACAGGGAGTTTGGGATCCTTAGAGCAGGTATAGATGACTCCCCCCAAAAATTATCGAGCAAGCACTTAAAGAAAATAGATTTAGAATAAAAAAACACCTTTTTATTAGAGTGAAAAGTTGAAAAACAACCTTATTTTTGTTATTTCTGAGAGGGAATGAGTCTTTTAAAATTAGGGGGAGGGGGCATGGAGCCTGAAAAGAGCAAAGGTTGACTAGAAAAGTGAAACAGCCAATCAAACGTTGAAATGGTGTAAAATGACATTATCCCTAATGGGGGGGAGAGAATCATTTGAAACTAAGGGGGAGGGGTATGGAATCTGAAAATAAAAAGGTAGACTAGAAAAGTGAAGAGACAGGAAAACTTTTTAATGTCTCAGACAGGAAAAAAATTAGCGAATAAGCACTTACTAGCTAAAGTATAATTTTTAACAAGACATTTCTGAAAAGTGTCTTGGGGGAGATGGGGGCTATGTCAGAGGGCTAACACAGAGCAGTAATAATGTGCCATTGTGGGGAAAATTGCTTCGGGTATCACTCTCTGGCAATGAAATGCTGAATTCCGCTGTTCAAGTAAAGACAGTGTTTAGTTTAGTTTCTTTAGCTTATTTTCTGAGTGAAAAGGTTGAAAATGTCCAAGGGGTTTAATGAGGGACTTTTGCCACATGGGTGATGGAGGGGGAGGGGTAGGTGTAATGCCATTGTGATTCAGATTGTTTTGTGAGGCATCTTGATAGGCTTGGGTTGCAAAAACTTGAATCAGCGGATTGAGGTATAATTTTTATTATGAAATTACTGAAAAAGGTCTTAGAAATGATGAAGAGTGTCAGGAGGGGACAGTCAAGTAATGTCTTGGTGGCGGGGTGTCTTTTGGGGTATCATGTTCTACAGCTTAAATGTTAACGGGGGGGGGGGTTAAAGAATTTTTTCCACAGAGGAGGGTGAAAATCTAACAATTACTCAAAGAAACGGTGCATTTCATTAAAAATCCTTTAAAGATACCTCTTAAAATGCTTTAATTGTACCACTAGTATCAGCTCGCCATCTCAAAATGATTTTTAAGGGGTGGGGGGGGTCTTTGGGCAGCCGTATATTGTCAGGATATTGAGAAATATTCATAAGTTTAACTCAAAGAAATGGATATTTTCATTAAAAGTCCTTCACAGATACTTTTTAAAAGACTTTAAATCTATCTCTAATAACACTCCTCTCCCCTCGTAGAACCGTCTGCTAGATCCTAATCTTTCTTCTATTCACGCGTGTTTTTTTTTCCATGGCATTGTCTTGTCTCGAAAACATTGAATTTTCAGAATTTCACTAACTGCATATTTGCCTTGGGAACAATAATTTCTCGAAAAAGAACTTCCCCCTTTGCGCGTTTTGACATTTTTCTGAAAAAATGCCCCCCTGGGTTGCATATTAGAATGTGTTTTTCTATAATAGATGGTCTTTTGTATATATTACGATGAGCCTCTTTACATGTTTTATTTTTTGTTTGTCTTGTTTTTAACTGTTTTTTTCTGTGTTTTTAATATTGTTTGTAAATTTGATTGAAATAATAGAACTTTGATTTGCAAAGTCTGTGGTTTTAAGATTTATTGTTTAGGACGTTAAAAGAGTTTACATAAATTAAGCGTGCATTTTCCCTTTGTCACTATAAATACCTTGAATGCGATTGTCTGTGAAAATCAATATTCCTCCGTGCATTGAAAAACAATGGCACTTGCTAGAGAACACCTGTGATGTCAACAGAATTGTGTTATTTACTGAAAGTATTTCTCTAATAAAGAACATTAGAAAAATATTGGTGGTTCTCTAAGCTAGAACGCGTTCCCCTTGGAAGAAAATTGACCTTTTGAGTCCTGGTGGGGTGAAGAACTAAAGAAAAAAAAAGAAACAAGTAAAAAAAGAAAAAAAGCATTGAATGTTTTGGGAGAAAAATAATATGCCAAAAAGGATATTATCAAACAGTGATGTATGCCAAAATTGCTAAAGATGCGCTGGCCTTACATAAAGTGTGTGCCGCTATTAAGTTAAAGAAAGAATAAAATGCTATGAGTGTTTCGGTCTTTACTTACTTTACTTACTTACTTTATTACACCTGACCGTTTAAAACGGGGTGTGCTATGACGTTATTGCAGTCCAGAGGGATGTTTCATGGGAATCTTGCCAACTGTATTCCCTTTAATAGAGCCGGTGACCGTGTTGCACAAGTGTGACAGCTTGAATGGTTGGTAGCTCCACAGACTCCCTATCTGACACTTTAAGATCCCAAATTAATTTCCTATTATTACTACTTGTGTATTATCCTGACCACATTCCAATTAATCATACTGAAACATCCAGGACTCTTGCCAGGAGTGGGAATCTAGCCAGAGCATGCTGTGACGTCAGAACACTCTCATATAAATATACACGGGTGTTTCGCGTGACGTAACAGGACTCCGTTTAAAATCCAATATTATTTTCCCTATCTGTGTCTTGACGTCAAAAGGCATTTCGTGACGTTTTAGGGCATGTTGTGGAAATCTTATTAGAAAAGGCACGATCTTCCTATAAAATGGCGTCTAAGGTTTTTAATAGAAAAACAATAGGGGGAAATAAAAACACCTGGATTCCACGAAACCCGTCTAGATATGTATAGGGGAAAACAAGATTGAAGACTGCCACCTGGAAAACAGGGCTCTCGTGGAAACACATAGGGGTACTGTGACGTTAGAGGGCATGCGTTTAAAATCTAATACTATTCTCCTATCGCTGCCGTGACGTCAAAAGGCTCCGGTAGAAACAGCTGACCGCGTTGCACAGGTGCAAGGGGTTAAAAGCTCTACACCTAATGGGCCGCTTGAAATCCCTTATTAATCTGGTATTGGGCCGCTTGAACTTTCTGCTACTGGGCCGCTTGAATCAATAGGGCCCCCACTACTGACTTACGAAATGTAGAATTGATAAAAATTACGTAAATATGAGCAATATATTTAAAATGAGACATTAAACATAACTCTAAAAAGGTGTGATAGCCTTATAGTCCCAGCTTTACCACTTGAGACATAGCACAAAAAGTGCCATTTTAGTGCCATATGACAGTTGCAAATGACGGAATTTATGAAAAACGCGTATATAGAATAAATAGTTTATGAATGAGCCATTAAGCATCTCTCTACAGTTGTTCAAGTAAACCACTAGCCTTGAAAAAAAAAAGAAAAACAGAGGAGACAGATCAGTGACTACTAATGCAGAAAAGTGATATTCCTTGTTATTCAAGGTGGGGGACTGTGTTTTCCCTGAATCAGGTTTTTGACTGTCTGGATTCTAATGGTTCACTTTTCATTTGATATGACGCCATTTTTGAGGGGTTCAGGATTTTTTTGAAATTATCATAAACTTCTTTTCGTAATAAACATTTATTTTTAAAGCAAACCAAAATAATAGTTACCATTTATGAGTCAGTGTCAGATGGTAATTTTTTCTTTTACTAGACAGTTTTTTTCTAAACGAGTTTTTCAACTTTTGGTTACTATGGGCTCTGGTTTGCTCTTTACTAGGTAGCAGCTACTGCTTAAACCCAGATGCACCTTGCCAAAAAGTTATCTAAAACGTAATAAATAAAGCTTTATTTGAAACAACCAATTTGGTCAATATGATTCAACACAGAATCCACATGTCTATTGAAATAAACTAATTTTTGGTCCCAAGATAAGGGACTTAAAAACAAGAGACGGACGTATTCAAATGAAAAGCAGGGACATAGAACTGTTTCTTATGTAATAAAAAATAATATCTTTCTTACAAATTCATATTACCACTATCTAACCCTTCCTAAGCACAATTGGCCTTTTATGCTGTAATCTGGCCAAAAATAAAGTTTATCGTTTCAAAAGAGGTCGTTTTCGAAAAAAAAACAAAAAATATGTTTTTGAAGATACCAGAAGACATAAATAATATCTGGTTTGAACGTTTAATTTAGATAACTAAGCTGTTTTAAATATGTGCTATTCGAATTTATCACTAAGAATACCAATTCCTTGGAAATATATTGAGCATTGTTTAAGATAGGAAAATAGTATTAGATCAAAACGGAGGATATTTACCTTAAAAAGGGGCAGTAGTACTTTTATTTTTATGTTCGTAACAGCCCTACCTTAATCATCTAGGACTATTGGTTCGATAAAATGATTACCAACTGTTCACCCATAGTATTTTTTATTGGGCAATATGCAAATTTTTAGAGGGGGTATTTTCCTCCGGGGAATTTCTCATAGAGAGAATTTTTTGTTGAGAGTAGTTTTCAGTGAAAATTTTCCACAGAGTAGGGAGGGGGATTTTCTGGAATGAGTTAAAAACAATCGGATATTAAGTTAAAGAAAACTATTCTACTGAAAATATGGTGCAACGTTAGAATCTACATCATACAGAAACTATTCGATTTGATATCAATCAAATTTCCCCCGGGGCTACCCCTTCACAATCCCTCATTCTTTACCCTAAACTTGGCCCTTTTCTCACATTTTTTAAAGAAAGACTGCCGTTGAAGTTGAATGAGAGGTGTTTGCAAGGAACTTCAATACTTTAGCGTAAAGATCAAGAGATTGAGGAGGGGCAAACTTCACTATAATTCACCCTCTTTTCCCCTAATGTGCAAATATAAAGCCATATTTACGCATTTCACAGATTTGTTTTTTTTGTAAGTTTTTAAGATAAGGTATAGTTTGGGTTCGTTCTCAGTTTTAGGGTTGCTTGTTACGTCCAGTTGAATAGACTTTGGTATTAGTGCACAGTCGAGGCTATTAAGATGGAAACGTGCAAAAAAACAATTCTTCTTTCATAATATGCACAAAAATTGCAGTTAATACATTTTGAGGGTACTTTCAGTATAATTCAACCTCTTTTCCCCTAATGTGCAAATATAAAGTCAAATTTATGCATTTCACAGATTTGCATTTTTTTTCCCCAGGTTTTTAAGATGCATATGGTGT
The DNA here is from genome assembly GCF_049724085.1 of Artemia sp. Qi Xiang Cuo. Classification (NCBI taxonomy): domain Eukaryota; kingdom Metazoa; phylum Arthropoda; class Branchiopoda; order Anostraca; family Artemiidae; genus Artemia; species Artemia sp. Qi Xiang Cuo. The sequence continues at coordinate 90,301,628 of NC_142797.1, forward strand.
GTAAATTCCTCTTTTTCCCTTTCCTGGGCACTTCTCAACGAAATGAGAAAAAAAATCAAAATAAAATTCTCAAATTTCAAAATCCTGATTTTTCACGGGGGGTATATTTTTCAGGGGATATTTCCTAGTAGATGGTATTTCTTTTTTTTTGGGGGGGGGGGCTCCCGTGGGGGGTATTTACCGTGGAAGATATTCTCAGGGGGATTTTTTAGGGGGATTATCTGGGGAGGGGGGTTATCACCAGCCATCCTTTAACACTCTAGGAATGGCAAAGTGTAACAAGTTAAAACTGTTGACAAATAGCGAGGGGGATTAGGAATATAATCAGCAGACATTCTAGGCATCTAGATTGTCAAAAGGGCAAATCTGTGAGATATTAAGAATGGAAGGGGTATTAAGGTTAAAATATCATGGAGTTTTGAGGAGGATAAAAAACTAAATTGAATTCCAGGATTTCTTTCCTGGATGTCGAAAGGGCCTATCTCAAATATGCCAGGAAGAGCAAGGGATAATGAATAAAAACTGTCATGTAAGTTATAGATAGATGCCAAATTAAATCAAAAGGCACTCTAGGAAGGTGTTCTCTGGTACTCTTGGACACTCTATGATAAGTTGTCAAGGTAAATATGTAATATATTAGGAAACACTTAAGATATCAGGTTGAAACTGTCATGGAATATTTTGAGGACTTAAAACTAAACCCAAAGATAAAACAGGTTTTCGAGGTTGCCACATGGGCATATTTGCAATATCTAAGTATTGTCTAGAGGCACAAATTTGAATTTTTCAGGGAACGCTAAAGGGGTAAATGAGAAATAAAATAAAGTTTGAACTGTACACATTTACTCAGCACTTTTAAAGACTGTTTCTGCATCTATAATACTTTACTACATAAGTTTTTACTCTTTATCCTCTAAAGGACAATTCTAATAGTTGCGAATATCACAATTCAGTCTCTTGTGGCTTTGTTGCTACCGAGTACTTACTTTCTTTGTTTCCCCCTCTTTGCTCTCTCCTAATTTTTCTTTTTCTCTGTCTCTCCTCTCTGCTCTTCTTTTTGTCTCCGTTTTACTTACTCCTTATTTAGATATTCATAGTTTTCATTAAATCTCAATTCCTTTTTATTTAAGTAATAGCTTGTAATGTTTAAATGCACAGATGATAGCTCAAATTTCGAAATATTTACTTTATAGTTATAGTTCACATCATTGACATTTTGGTAGAGCAACTGTCACTTTATACTTTTGAAATGTCAAATACAAGAATAAGATTTTATTTAAACTGTTTTAATATATTATTCTCTTCAGTTTTTTTTTATCTATAAGTCCTGTTTTTCTTTCACTAATAGCAAATTCCTCTCTTTTTGTTTCCTTTACCTTTCCTTCTTTCTCTCACCTCCTCAGTACAGCCCCTTTTCTACATATCATAGCATTCTTAAGTTTCATGTTTCTTTAGTGTTGAACATGGATACTAATCTTTGACATTTGAGTTATTCAACTATTTTTTGGTAGTTTGGAAACCTTTTCTTACATATGCTTTGCTACATTGATTGGTACTTGTGCATTTTATGATACACACCGCTATATACTGTATAAGGAACTACTATTAGAAACCCGTCAAACGGGTATTTGCAAGAGATAAATGAATGGCAAAGCGTGATTGCAAATGGCATTTACAATATTTAAACTATTGTTTTTTAGGGCTTAGGGGGGGGGGGAAGTACCTAGGTTAGGTTGGTTTATGTTTTTAATATATACTATGCTTTAATCAACACCCCCCTCCCACCCCTAATTTGCAAATATATAGCCCAAATTTGTTTCTAAACTATTATATATTCCTACTTTTTTATTATATTTCATTAGCATAAACCAAACTTAACTTCTTTTGTTTGTACCTCTAGTACCCTATCTAAATAACCAAAAATAATGGTCTCCATCCCACGAAACTTTTTTCCAAAAATCGTAGTATAGAACTTCCTTAATGCTACTTAACTTAGTGTTTAAATTCATCACTCACAAATCGTAAGATAAATATATGGAATCTCAAACGAAAAAAAATTACCAAAAAGAATATTGTGAGCAAAAACACAAAAAAGCGAAAAAACAAAACACACAAACACACGCAAAAACAAAAAAAAAAACAAACACACAAAAAAAAACATATACACAAACACGAACACACACACACAAAAAAACACACGAACACAAAACACACACACAAACACACGAACACAAAACACACACACACAACAACATGCACACACATACATACACACACACTCAAAAACAGAAGAACACACATACACACACACACACACAAAACTCACGCACACACACACACAAAAACAACACACACACAACCAAAAAAACACACAAACACACACACACACACAAAAAAAACACACACAAAAAAATACACAAAAAAACAAAAAAACAAAAAAAAACACACACACACACAAAAACACACAAACACAGACCCAAACAAACACAAAAAAAACACAAACAAAACACACAAAAACTGACAAACACACACACACAAACAAACAAAAACACGCACACGCACAAAAATACACATACACGCACAGAGTCGACACACAAACAGAGACAACACACAAACACACGCACACAGAGAAGACACACATACATACACAAAAAAATACGCACGCATAGACACATTCATACACAAACACACACACAGAGCTGCTACATTAAATCAAAGATGAGCAGAAATAAAGTAGAATAATAGCCAGAGAAATGTATTTCCCATAATTTTCTTACAAAAACTAGAGTTTACACACGAAAATCTATAAAATCTAGGTCTGAAAACCCCAAACAGTCAATTAACTATTCTAATTAATGATTTCAGGCAAGTCAAACCACGAAATAATAAAGTTAAATTTTCAAATAATAAACTCCAGGAAACAAACACCCACGAAAATCTAAAAAACGTAGATCTGAAAACCCAAAACAGCTAATTAACTATTCTAATTCATGATTTCAGGCAAGTCAAACCACGAAATACTAAAGTAAACTAGAGACTAACCTACTGAAAAGTGGCCAGTATAGATACAGTATACCGAGAGAGAAAGAGATCCCTGAAAAGCAGCCTGGGAAACTGTAAAAAGCTTTTTACTCCTATGCTCCTTTCTCTCAAAAAGTTGCAACGCACCGTTTACTTCATGTAATGTGGAATTCATTTTTTCTTTATTTTTCTCTTGAGATGATATTGAGAACCCTGTCATACTTCAGAAGAGGTACCCCCCCGCCCGCTATACAGCGAGAGAGTTGTCTTCTGAATTTTCTTAAAGAAGAGAAAAAGTTAGCTAAATTCTGAATTGTACCTAAGAAAATGAAAAAAAGCTTCCACTTCAGCTCTTAATTTCACAAAGAAATAAAAAATTTAAAGCTCTGTTCTAAATTTATCTATGAGATTACATTTTATTGAACCAGATAAATGTATGGTCATATGATTTTGTTGTAAAAGCCACTATACTTTTATAAAATTCAGGTATTAAACAAAAAAAATCTTAAAATGTTTGAGTTACTCATAGCAATTATTTGATTAACGAATCTTTAGTTCAATACAAACTGCTCTAACAAACAACAAACATGGACTTATATCGCAAAAGGAAGTAAAGGTTCAATAATTAAATTAACCAATGCTATTTTGAAGTACAGAAGAGTTCGCAAACTATAGGACTTCTTTCATTTACATATTATCTTCAAAGTCCCCCTCAAAGATACAGTTATAACAAATCCGAGGGCTTTTTCTTAAAATGAATGCGTCGTCCTATCATTAAACCCAGTTTCAAGCTCATATAAGCAAAAATGCGGAATTCGCATTTTTAGGCCAGAAAAAAGATCACGGATGCATGCTTATTTGTTTTCTTTATTTTTTATTGTTGTTTTTTCCAAGGGTTATCGTATCGATCCAGTGGGACTAAAACTTCGAGAGAGGGATGATTCTAACGGAAATGGAAAGTTCTAGTTTCTAAGTAACCAAAAATCATGATCGCCATCCCACGCCACTTTTTCCCAAAAATCGTAAAATCAAATTTTTAGATTGCTTTTTTTACTTCAACATAGTTGAAAGGCCCAAATAACTATGTCTTTAGAGATAAAATGACCCCTCTACAGTCCTTGGGGAAATGTCCTTAAGATATAGAATTTACCTATAGTTATATTTATTACTGGGAAGTATATATACTGGGTTCTTATTAATTTTTAAGGTTAATTTTTTGCATAATAAAACCCAGGGGGTTTCCAGGAGTGAAATTTGCAGGGGGAAATTTTACCAACTTTTTCCAAGGAGACGGAACGGACAGAATTCGAACTTTAGCGCAAAGAGCTAGGTGTCAATGAGGGAGATAATAGATGTCAAAACAAATTAATCGGCATTTTAGGGTTTTTTTGGGCGAAACAGTTTGAAACATTTTAGAAGATGATTTGGGTGAAACTCTGTGGTCGTTATAATACACAAGTTCCATTTGAACAGTGTTGTAAAGTCCCCTACCCCAATCCCAAAGGATCCCCCGGGCCCCAAAGGGCCCCTCTCCCCCGGTCCCCAAAGGGCCCCCTCCCCCGGCCCCCCAAAGGGCCCTCCCCCTGGGCACCCAAATACCAAAACCATAAGTTAGGTTAGGTTAGCCTATTTACTCGCGCGTACATAGGCTAACCTAACCTAACCTATGGTTTTGGTATTTGGGTGCCCGGGGGAGGAGGGCCCTTTGAGGCCCAGGGGAGGGGGGCCCTTTGGGGGCCGGGGGAGGGGGCACTTTGAGGCCCGGGGGAGGGGGACCCTTTTGGGGGCCGGGGGAGGGGGCCTCTTTGGGATTGCGGTAGGGGACCTTACAACACTGTTGTAATGATAGGATGACGTATTCATTTTAAGAAAAAGCCCTCGGATTTGTTATAGCTGTATCTTTAAGGGGGACTTTGAAGGTTACATGTAAATGAAAGAAGTCCTATAGTTTGCGAACTATTTTGTACTTCAAAATAGCATTGGTTAATTTAATTATTGAACCTTTACTTCCTTTTGCGATATAAGTCCATGTTTGTTGTTTATTAGAGCAGTTTGTATTGAACTAAAGATTCGTTAATCAAATAATTGCTATGAGTAACTCAAACATTTTAAGATTTTTTTGTTTAATACCTGAATTTTATAAAAGTATAGTGGCTTTTACAATAAAATCATATGACCATACATTTCTCTGGTTCAATAAAATGTAATCTCATAGATAAATTTAGAACAGAGCTTTAAAGTTTTTATTTCTTTGTAAAATTAAGAACTGAAGTGGAATTTTTTTTGCATTTTCTTTGGTAAAATTCAGAATCTAGCCAAATTTTTCACTTCTTTGAGAAAATTCAGAAGAGAACTCTCTCGCTGTATAGGGGGCGGGGGGATACCTCTTCTGAAGTATGTCAGGGTTCTCAATATCATCTCAAGAGAAAAATAAAGAAAATATGAATTCTACATTACATGAAGTAAATGTTGCGTTGCAACTTTTTGAGAGAAAGGAGCATAGAAGGAAAAAGCTTTCTACAGTTTCCCAGGCTGCTTTTCAGGGATCTCTTTCTCTCTCGGTATACTGTATCTATACTGACCGCTTTTCAGTAGGTTACTCTCTAGTTTACTTTAGTATAGAAGTTAAAGGAACCTATTAGAAGGAGGATCTGAAGTTGGAATTTTATTAATTTTTTTGCTGAATTGAGTTGGAGTCACTATATTGAAAATGTCTAGGACCTTAGTCAAATTCGTTTTGAATGGCAAATGTAGTTATAAGAACCTATTAGAAAGAGTCTCTGAAGTTAGACTGTTACTAATTTTTTACTGAATTGAGTCGGACATGGAGTTTTCTGTTATAAGTAGCAAGTTTTTCTTAACACTAACAAATTTTCTCATCGAAGTTACAACATTTTTCCTTAATACTAACAAACTTTTACTTAGCACCACCAAATTTCTTTTGGAAGTAACAGGTTTTTTTCTGTATAGAAATTTATTTTCTAATAGCAGCAAGCTCACCGTCAAAGTTAACAATATTTCTTATAAGTAACAATTTTTTCGTCAGGGATAAGAAGTTTCATGATAGAACTAGCAAGCCTTCCGTCTAAGATAACAAATTTTTCTTAGAAGTTAAAATTTGTTCGTTTATGATAGCAAGTCTTATGTCAGAAGTAACAAGTTTTTGCTATCAGTAAAAAAAAGTTCTCTTCGAAGTAAAAACCTTTTCCTTAATACTAACAAACTTTTACAAAACACTTTTAATTTCTCTTGGAAGTAATAGTTTTTTCTTAATAGCAACAACCTTTTACTTAACACTATCAGAAAAATTGTTATCATAAACATAAAATTATTACTTTAATGAAAAATTTGTTATCTTTGACAGAAAACTTGCTGCTTCCGACATAAAATTGTTAACAGTGACGAAAAAACAGTTACTTCTAAGAGAAATTTGTTATCTTTGATGGAAAACATGTTGCTATTAGAAAAATTTATTACTATTAATAAAGAACCTGTTACTTCGAAGAGAAATTTTATAGTGTTGAGTAAATGTTTGTTAGTATTAAGGAAAAAGTTGTTACTTCAATGAGAAAATGTGTTAGCGTCGAGGAAAACTTGCTACTTCTGAAAGAAAACTTGTTATCATAAACGAAAAAAATTTTTACTTCTAAGAGAAATTTGTTATCTTTGACGAAAAACTTGCTGTTATTAGAAAAAATTTCTTACTATTAAGAAACAACTGTTTTTTTCAAGAGATATTTGATGAAATTAAGTAAAACTTTGGTAATATTAAGAAAAAAACTTGTTTTTTTGAAGAGAAAATTTGTTAGTGTTAAGAATAACTTACTTTTTCTGACAGAAAACTTGATATCATAAACATAAAATTATTACTTCTAAGAAAAATTTGTTATCTTTGACAGAAGACTTGCTACATCTAACGGAAAAATTGTTATCACTGACGATAAATTGCTACCTCTAAGACAAATTTGTTACCTATGACGGAAAACTGGGTAATAATAGAAAAAAGTTATTACTATTACGAAAAAATCTGTTACTTCTAAGAGAAATTTAATTGTGTAAGTAAAAGTTTGTTTGTATTAAGGAAAAAGTGGTTACATCGATGAAAAAATGTGTTAGTGTTAAGGAAAACTTGCTACTTCTGACAGAAGATTTAATATCCTAAACAAAAAAGTTGTTACTTCTAAGAGAAATTTGTTATCTTTGACAGAAAAATTGCTTTTGTTAGAAAAAAAATAACTTGATACTTCTGACTAAAAATTTGTTAGCATGAATAGAAAATTGCTAGAAAAACTTGTTAAAAACTGTGTTAAGAAAAACTTGCTTCTTCTAACAGAACACTTGTTATCTTAGACAAAAAAACTGTTATTTCTAAGAGAAATTTGCTATATTTTGGGGATAACTTGGTGCTATTATAAAAAATGTGGTACTATTAAGAAAAAATCTATTACTTCCAAAAGAAATTGTAAGTGTTTTGTAAAAGTTTCTTAGTATTAAGGAAAAGGTTGTTACTTCAATCATATTAAACCAGGTCAAGGAAGTCTGGGAGATCTTCCTAAAAAACAACAAAGTTTTTCTGAGCAGAAAGGTTAAAAAAATCAGTTAAAGCAAAAAGGTTAAAAAAAGCAAAAATTAGTATTCATTCAGCGCTCAGTATTCATTCAGCGTTCAGTATTCATTCAGCGCTCAAGCAGTGAACATCAAACGGATTATAGTTTTTTTGCAATAGCCTCAAGGTATGACAGTAATTTTGCTTTGAAACAACTGAATGATAGTGGACTGATTTTGAATTACGAAATAGATTTGATTCATTTGTATTTGGCGCCTGAAAAAGTCTGTACGATAGTGGACTGATTTTGGATTACGGAAAAGGCTTTGACGCGCAAGTGACTTTTGCGTTAGGAAAGAAGATTCGTATGAGAGAGTGAGTGATTGATTATGACAATTAACAATACGGCAAATTCAATTTAATTAGGGCAAACAAATTATAACTTTCAGTAAGTCTACTAAAACTTTATTGACCTAGCTGATTCAACTGAATTGATCTCATGCAACTAAAGAAAACGGTCCAGAAATTATTGTTTATCATTTGTTTAATTACATTAACCCCTGCGAACTACCCCGTCTATTGTGATTTAAGTGGGTTTTTTGTTAAGTAGAAATTTGAAAGAATATTCATTCAGCACTCAAGCAGTGAACATCAAAGAGAGTATAGTTATTGCAATAGCCTCATCGTAGGACAGTAGTTTGGCTTTGAAACGACCGAAAGATAGTGGATTGATTTTGGATTACGAAAAAGACTCATTCAGTGCGGAGCTTGTACGCTTGCAGTGGATTCCTTATAAGGATTGCTGACTTTGTGCTGATTGAAAGCGGGCCCCTCTGGATAATAATCAGTAATACGGGGCCCTTTCCAGTAATTCTTCGTTTCATGGATTTCTGATTTAAATTAATAAGCAATTGCGGGAGATTATTGATTAGGGTTAAGATGTCTCTCACGTTGGTGCTTTTCGACCAAAAGCAAAGAGAGCTCATGGATAAAATTCTCAGCCTTGACAATGGAATTTCCGCTCTACGTAAGGAAAACTCGGATCTAAAGCAAGAGAATTCTGTACTTAAATCAGAAGTGATTAACTTGAAAAAGTCGTGTCTTCAAGCGGAATTGGTTTCAAAGAGGCAGAGCATTATTTTACACGGTATACCGATTGTTCAAGGTGTAGATCCTGAGACTGCTGCTCGTAAAATGTTCACTGAGATTGGAGTAGCAAATGCAAATTCGTTACAGATTGTTAAGTGCTAACGATTCAATGCAAATAAGCAATCTGGTGGTAACACTAGAACAACCAAACCTGCGAGCAAACCGGGGTCAATTTTCGTGTCATTAGCGAACTTGTTGGATAAAGATGATATTATGAAAAACTGTGGAAAACTGAAAGGTTCCGGAAAGAGTGTTAGTTCTGACCTTCCGCGAGATTTGGCACGACGCCGAAAAGAGCTCCTTGCCTACGGTTATAGTCTTCGCACCTCGTCTGACCATTCAGTGAAGGTTGCTGAAACGCTAATAATGGTTAAAGGAATTAATGTGTGGATTGAAGTGAAAAAGACGGCCAAATCTAAGAAATGGTCCCGTCTTGACGATTCGTGCTATGATCCCTTTAGTTTGTCGGCTTCTATCTCTAGTGCTTTACCTCCGTCTGTGGTGCCATTTGATGATGATGACGAATGATTATTTGTTGTTTCTTTTCATCTTGATTTTGTCTTGTGATCGATTTTTTTTTCTCCCGTAATTTTTCTTCTGTCATCATGTTTCCTCTTTTTTTTGTCATTTTTGTTTTTCTTGTGTTTCATTATTTTTGGCCTTTGTTTCTTTTTCAGTTTTCGCAATCTCAAAAGTTGAGTTCGTTCAGTTTGCCAAGTTGCTGTCCACTTATCATTGTTTCACCAATTCCGGGCTAGGGGAGTTGTGGCACAGGTTTGATTAACCATCTCTGTAAGTATTATGAATTTGTCTAAATCAGGCTCCGGGGATGTCTGCTCCCTTGATAGGCGTTTACTTCAATTGCAAAGTAACCCAATTGATGTTTTGAGTATTGTTAATAATTCTGTAGGTCAAGATAAAAGAAATTCTGTAAATTTTTCGCCTTCTGTTAGTAGTAAGTATGTTTCTAAATTAAAGGAGGACCCCAAACGAGATGATCATTTTTCAGTGCTTCATCTCAACACTCAGGGTTTATGTTCGTCAATTGATCAATTGAGACTGATAGTTTCTTATGGGCGACCGGATATTATTTGATCATGGGAGACTTTCTTGGACTCACAAAATGAAATGCTTCTAGATATACCTGGTTATAAAATGGAGCGACTAAATCGCCGAAGGTTAGCAGAAGGTGGTCTCACATTGTATATATCTGATGATCTTCCCCATTCCGTTCGATCTGATTTATCAAGGAATGAAGAAGGCGTCTTTGAATCCTTGTTTATTGATATTAAATTACATGGCAAGGATCTGATCGTAGGTAATGTTTATCGATCTCCGAGTGGATCCGTCCCTTCTTTTCTTCAGATCCGTGATGAACTTTTGGATTTAATACGGGGACGTCCATGCGAACTTATATTAATGGGACACTTCAACCTAGACCTGAATTATATGGCGTCCTCTACGACGGTGGATTTTCTTTCAACAATGCTTGCTGCCGGAACTCTTCCAACAGCCTGCATCCCGACACGTCTAACTGAGACTACAGCATCTTTGATCGATAATATTTTCTCTTCTCTCAATTTGATTAAGAACTCAGTAGTCGTGAGTGACATTTCAGATCATTTTCCTGTATTTTCTACTTTCGGTTTTGTAGAGATGATGAGTAGGTATACCCCAGCTTCTGGTTCGTCTTTTTTTAGGTTTGATCCAAATGAGCTGACCCTCCTCAGATCTCGGTTAGCTGATAACTCATGGAATATTATTGATGAGGAGATAGATTTTTGTTCACAGTTTGATTCTTTTTATGAGTTTGAAAGCGTCTATTTTTGAGGTATGTGCTGCGTCCCCTTCTACTTCTAGGGCAAAAGATCTATTCCTCTAAACCCATGGATGACACCTGGCCTTCTTAGGAGTTGGAGAAGGAAAAATCACCTTTGGAAAGCTTATAAGTCAGCAAAGCCCTCTTCGAGTGCTGCACGTCATCAGCTATTCAAACTCTACAGGAATTTTTATAACTCTTTGTGCCGGAAGGCTACATCCCTCTATTATTCAAATAAATTTTCGGAATGTGGAAAGGATATTCGAAAAACCGGGTAGGTGATCAATTCTGTCCTTAAGCCTCCTTCTCGTACTTCTTCTATCGCTTCAAGTCTTTTGGTTGATAGTGTCGTTGCTGAGGGTGAGCTGTCTGTTCAAGAAGCATTTACTTCATACTTTGCTAATATTGCGAAAACTACTGCTTCTTCAGTTAGTTCTTTGCCGTCACAACCCGATTATAAATTTTATCTTGGTCCGTCTTGTCTCAAGTCAATGGCGTTGGATCCTGTTTATGAGGTTGAAATAGCAAGGATTGTTAATAGGTTGAAAGGTTCATCGTCGTCTGGCCCTGATTGCATTTCTACGAAAGTAGTCAAGTTCATTCTTCCTTCGATTATTTCTCCTTTGACAAGGCTTGTGAATCTATCTTTTGAAAATGGAGTTTTCCCCAGTTCTCTCAAGCGAGCTAGAGTCATCGTTTTATATAAAGGTGGACCAAGGAATGACCCAGCTAATTATCGGCCCATATCGTTGCTGTCTGCTTTTAGCAAGATTTTTGAAAAGGCCATGCTTTCCCGTCTACTTTCTTTTTTAGAGGCAAAAAATTTCTTTCATGATTTTCAGTTTGGCTTCCGAGTGAAGCATTCAACCGAGCATGCATGTGCAACTCTTTTAAACTTTCTCCACTCGGCCCTTGACTCTGGTTTGATTCCTGCTGCTATATTTCCAGACATCCGTAAAGCTTTCGATTCTTTAACCCACGGGATTCTGCTTTTCAAGCTATCACATTATGGTGTAAAAGGCCATACTCATGCCTGGTTTGATTCTTACTTGTCAGGTAGAACAATTTCCGTAGATTCTCTTTTCCGTTCTTCGTCTGAAGTTGAGTTTGGTGTCCCTCAAGGTTCTGTTCTAGGGCCGCTTATATTTTTGATTTATGTTAATGACCTTATAGTGGTGGTTACGAGACAGAAACCTACAGTCTGCTGTCGGCTATGTCATCCTGAATTTTTTAATGATCAAAAGTCAAAATCGCCTTCACAGGATGCGGACACTCTCGTCACATTCTTGGATGACAGTACCCTTGGTACTGCAGTAAGAACAGAGCCTGAGATGCATCCCAAACTAGTGGACCTTTTTGATAGAGTTATACTTTGGTTTGATGCTAACTGCCTGGCCCTAAATTTTGTTAAGTCGAGTTTTCTAATTTTCTCACGTATTTCTCAGGCTTGCCCTCAGCTATCTTAAATCCATCTTTCTAGGGGTTCTCTTAGTAGACATAAGGATCGGACCGTCCGATTTCTAGGTATTCTTCTGGATGAAAATCTTTCTTTTAAGAATCATATTGGTGTAATTAAAATGAAGATCTCCAGGAGTCTTGGAATTTTGAGGAAGCTTAAACATATCTTTCCTGGATCGATTCTAAGAATTCTGTGTCTTATTGCCCTACGATATGGATGTCAACTTTTTCTTCTCTTTTGAAACCACTGTCTAAGATATATGATAAAGCAAGGAGCCTTATACAGGAAACAAATTATTCTGCACCTAAGCCATTACTTGATTTGCAGTCACTTTACATTTTGTCGTGTGCGTCTTTCACTTTTCTTCAACTCCATGGGGATGTTCCTGCGGCCCTAAGAGCTACTCCATCTTTCGTCACTGATCAGTCTACGTATCATCTTCGTAATTCAAGCAACATTACCATTCCATTTACTCCATCAGTGAGGTCAGATTTTAATCCGCTGACCGCATGTCATATGGTATGGAATACCCTACCTGAATCAGCTCGAAAATGTCACTCGTTTGGTACCTTCAGAAGAACTGTAAAAGATATTTTAATGTCTAGATGAATTATATTTAATATAGTTTTTTTTTCTTTTTTAAAGTTGTTTATAGTAATATTATTATTTTTATTATGTTAAGATCATTTTTTTTATGTTATGATGGGGTGGACGTCTCTGGGCCGCTTTGGATATTTTGTTATGAGTGGTGTTTACCATGTGTGCAGCATCTTGCCTGGCTTGGTTTCGGCGAATTTTGAGTGGTGGGCGACAGTTTGTCATCAGTATTAGTGATATTTAGGTATGTTTTTTTTTCTCTACTTTTCCGGGCCATGGAGCCCTGCGGGGGAATATGTTGTAGTATTTTTTTCCTTTCTTCTTTATTGTGTTTAATTATATGTGGAAGGTTTTTTTCCTTTTATTGTGTTCTTTTATTGTTTAATAGAATGAACTCTGAACTCTGAACTCCTAGCACGTCGATGAGGGACTTTTTCCACATGAGTAATGGAGGGGGGCTAGGTGCAATGTCATGGTAATGCGGAGTGTTTTGTGGGGCATCCTGATAGGCTTGGGTTGCAAAAACTGGAATCAGCAGATTGAGGTATACATTTTATTATGAAATTACTGAACAATGTCTTAAGTTTGATGAAGGGGTGTAACGGGGGACAATCAAGTAATCTAATGGTGGTTGGGTGTCTTTTGGGGTATTAATCTCTACAGCGTAAAAGTTATGCGGGAGGCGTTACAAAATTTTTTCAATAGAGAAGTGCGAAACTTTAGCAATTACTCAAAGAAATGGTGCATCTCATTAAAATTTCTTCTAAGTTACCACTTAAAACGCTTTAAATGTATCAATAATATTAGATCTTCCTCTCAAAATGATTGTTACGGGGCGGGGGAAGGGCCGTATATTGTGAGGATACTGTGAAATATTCATAAGTTAAACCCAAAGAAATGAATATTTTCATTAGAAGTCCTTCATAGATACCTCTTAAAACGCTTTAAATCTATCTCTAATATCACTTCTCTCCCCCTTTCATAGAATCGTGTGCTAGGTCCCATACCTTTCTTCTATTCATGTGTGTTTTTGTTTTTTTTTCCATTGCATTGTCTTGTCTCGAAAACATGATATTTTCATAATTTCCCTAATGGCATATTTGTCTTGGGAACAATAATTTCTTGAAAAAGAATTTCCCCTTTGCGTGTTTTCATATTTTTGCTGAAAAAATGCCCCTCTGGGTTTCATGTTAGGATGTGTTTTTTTTATAATAGATTGTCTTTTGCATATATTACGATAAGCCTCTTTTTTTGTTTTATTTTTGTTTGTCGTGTTTTTAACTGCTTTATTTCTGTGTTTTTTAATATTGTTTGCAAATTCGATTGAAATAATAGAACTTTTATTTACAAAGCCTATGTTTTTAAGATTTATTTTTTAGTACGATTCAAGTGTTTACATAATTTAGGCGTGAATTTTCCTTTTGCCACTATAAATACCTTGACAGCGAATGTCTCTGAAAATCAATATTCCCCCGTCAGTAGGGAAGCCCAAATAGATACTATGAGAACACATGTGCTGCCATCTATAATCAAGTCTAACGCTGACAGGATATAATTTATTCATGAACTATTGATCCACTAACGGGTCAATAACACCATTTTCAAGGTCAATTTATTTGTTGTTTCTAAGTGTATTGACTCCGGGACGAAGTTTGCAAATGCGCACTGAATTCTAACGGGGCAATGTATTAATTCACTAGAGGGGAAGTAGTTTTATGAGAAATTGATTAACATAATCTGACGGGGAATGATCGATTCTAACGGGACAAGATCACGTGTCTCTTTCTAAGCCAATCAGGGAGTCGTAAATATTAACGGGATAGGATTGCAGAGAATATAAGGAAAGGATTTTTGCTTTAGTTGTTATTAGTGTGTGAATAGAATACAAGGAGTGAGAACAGTTTGACTTTACTCATTAGGATATATTTGTAATAATGATGTGTTTAATGTTTTACACTATTAGAAGTTGATAGTTGAGTTGATAGCAATGAAACAAGACCACCGAACATTGCAGCGGAAATCACGAGAGGATCATGGCTTTGTCTGGAATGGGATGAAGTATATATAAGATATCTGATATCTTTGAGCTAAGTTAAAATGGAGGATCAATTATACTTCGCTGCAAAAGTTGATATAGCGCATGTGAATAGACTTCCAAGGGCTTTAAGTGCATTAATGAAGCATATTGAAGACAATAAACTGTATCACTAATTGTACATGTGTAGTATTATTGTGGTAATTATACAATAAAATTGTTTCGAAATCGAAAATGTTCCCTTTCCTTTTGTTAGAATATTAGATTAAGTAGACTTTTCAAAGAAAAGTAAGGGGGATGAGGCTGAACCCTGGAAAGAGCAGAAATAAATATATGTCAAACTTAAAACTAACAAAAATTACTATGGATACATAAATGACAACTAAAGCCATCAGAAGTTTTAATTCATTATCATGTCAAATTAGAAGAAACAGTAAATACAACAAATAAAATTGGGGTCACCACCCTCTAAAACACTGTAAAAGGGTGCATGGCTTATTTTTCGATCCAAAACTGGAAATTTTTTTCTAACCAAAGTTTCAAATTTGAACCAGAGAAATGTATTTTCCATAATTTTCTTACAAAAAACTAGAGTTTACGGTCAAAAACCTTTATTAGTTCAGATTTTATGGAAATAGTTTATTTTCGAACCAAAACTGGACTTTTTTCTAACCAAAGTTTCACATATGAGGCAGAGAAATGTATTTTTAATAATTTTCTTAAAAAAACTAGAATTTACGGTCAAAAGCCTTTATTGGTTCAGATTTTACGGAAATAGTTTACTTTCGAACCAAAACTGGTCTTTTTTTCTAACAAAAGTTTCACATATGAGTCAAAGAAATGCATTTTCCTTTTCCATAATTTTCTTACAAAAAACTAGAGTTTACGGTCAAAAACCTTTATTAGTTCAGATTTTAGGGAAATAGTTTATTTTTCGAGCTTAACTGGACATTTTTTTCTAACCAAAGTTTCACATATGAGTCAAAGAAATGTATTTTTCATAATTTTCTTACAAAAAAATATACTTTTGATACTTTTATACAACAATTCGCTTGAAAACTCCATGTACTAAACAGACACACTCTTTTTGGCTAAAATATATGTCTATTATCAGTTAATTTCACTCCATTAGCAGTACCTTTTAATTTGGATGGCTCAAAATTTCCTAAAGTAGATTTTTATTCTTTAAATGTGAGGAGGAGGGAAAACCTATTAATTATATATACATAAGATAGGACAATACAGATTCGATATACTATGGAATTTTAATATTAAATATAAGTTAAAAAAATTATGCACTAGTTAGATTAATGCATTTCTCTTCCTTGACGAAAATAACGTCTTGATTAATATCTTCGGTAAAATTCACGACTCGCTCCATCTCGACTCATACACTATTGGCCTTCTTTCGTTCTTGAATTGCTGGGGTTCTTAACACGACAGTCCTCTCCGACTCTAATGGGTCCAAGTGTGATTTCAAACCTCGTCGAATAGCTGGGATGTCAGCCATGGTGACAATAAGCCGTTCTTTACTCTTAAATTATGGATTATGGATAAGTCAATGAATTCAAAGAATCCATATTTGAAAAAAAAACAATAACAACATGAAAGGGAGAATAAATGAACAAAGGGAAAGTAAATAAGTAAAACCAAGTTCTAAAAGAACTTCCTTAATGCTACTTAACTTAGTGTTTAACTTCATCACTCACAAATCGTTTGATAAATAAATGGAATCTCAAACGAACAAAAATTACAAAAAAGAAAATTATGAGCACGAACACAAAACACGCACAAACAAAAAACACAAAAAAACACAAACACACGCAAAAAAACAAAAAAAAAAAAAAACATATACATAAACAAAAAAAAAACAAACGAACACAAAACACACACACAAACACACGAACACAAAACATACACACACAAAACAACATGCACACACGTACACACACACACAAAAAAAACAGAAGAAAACACACCCAAAACACACACACACCCAAAAAAAACACAATCAAACACACACACACACACAAAAAAACACAAACACACACAAAAAATACAAAAAACCAACACAAAAACGAAACACAAAAACAAACAAAACACACAAACACACACACACACACAAATACACACACACAGACAAACACGAACACAAAACAAACACAAACAAAACACACGCAAACACACACACAAAAAAACAAACAAAAAACACGCACATGCACAAAAACACACATACACACACAGAGTCGACACACAAACAGAGACAACATATCGCACTTATGTCGCAAAAGGAAGTAATGGTTCAATAATTAAATTAACCAATGTTATTTAGAAGTACAGAACAGTTCGCAAACTATAGGACTTCTTTCATTTACATATAACCTTCAAAGTCCCCCTCAAAGAAACAGCTATAACAAATCCGTGGGCTTTTTCTTAAAATGAATGCGTCATCCTATCATTAAAGACAGTTTCAAGCTACTATCAGCAAAAATGCGGAATTTTGCATTTTTAGGCCAGAAAAAAGATCACGGATGCATGCTTATTTGTTTTCTTTATTTTTTATTGTTGTTTTTTCCAAGGGTTATCGTATCGATCCAGTGGGACTAAAACTTCGAGAGAGGGATGATTCTAATGGAAATGGAAAGTTCTAGTACCCTTTCTAAGTAACCAAAAATCATGGTCCCCATCCCACGACACTTTTTCCCAAAAATCGTAAAATCAAATTTTTAGATTGCTTTTTTTATTTCAACATAGTTGAAAGGCCCAAATAACTATGTCTTTAGAGATAAAATGACCCCTCTACAGTCCTTGGGGAAATGTCCTTAAGATATAGAATTTACCTATAGTTTTATTTAGTACTGGTAAGTATATAAACTGGGTTTTTATTCATTTTTAAGGTTAATTTTTTGCATAATAAAACCCAGGGGGTTTCCAGGAGTGAATTTTTCAGGGAGAAATTTTACCAATTTTTTCCAAGGAGACGGAACAGACAGAATTCGGACTTTAACGTAAAGAGCTAAGTGTCAAGGAGCGAGACAATAGATGGCGAAACAAATTAATCGGCATTTTAGGGAATTTTTACGGCGAAACAGTTTGAGACATTTTAGAAAATGATTTGGGTGAAACTCTGTGGTCGTTATAATACACAAGTTCCATTAGAACAGTGTTGTAAGGTCCCCTACCCCAATCCCGAAAGGGTCCCCCTCCCCCCGGCCACCAAAGGGCACCTCCCCCGGGCCTCAAAGGGCTCCCCTCCCCCCTGGCACCCAAATACCAAAACCATAGGTTAGGTTAGGTTAGCCTATGTACGTGCGCGTACATAGGCTAACCTACCTAAACTATGGCTTTGGTATTTAGGTGCCCGGGGAGAGGGCCCTTTTTGGGGCCCTGGGGAAGGGGGCCCTTTGGGGCCTGGGGGAGGGGGGCCCTTTGGGATTGGGATAGGGGACCTTTCAACACTGTTTAAATGGAACTTTTGTAATATAACGACCACAAAGTTTCACCCAAATCATCTTCTAAAATGTCTCAAACTGTTTCGCCCAAAAAATCCCTAAAATGTCGATTAATTTGTTTCGACATCTATTGTCTCCCTCCTTGACACCTAGCTCTTTACGCTAAAGTTCAAATTCTGTCCGTTCCGTCTTCTTGGAAAAAACTGGTAAAATTTCCCCCTGAAAATTTCACTCCTGGAAACCTCCTGGGTTTTATTATGCAAAAAATTAACCTTAAAAATGAATAAAAACCCAGTATATATACTTCCGAGTTATAAATATAACTATAGGTAAATTCTGATATATAGGTAAATAGGCAAAAAATGCAAAATTCCGCATTTTTGCTGATATTAGCTTGAAACTGTCTTTAATGATAGGACGACACATTCATTTTAAGAAAAAGCCCTCGGATTTGTTATAACTGTATCTTTGAGGGGGACTTTGAAGGTTATATGTAAATGAAAGAAGTCCTATAGTTTGCGAACTATTCTGTACTTCAAAATAACATTGGTTAATTTAAATATTGAACCGTTACTTCCTCTTGCGATATAAGTCCATGTTTGTTGTTTATTAGAGCAGTTTGTATTGAACTGAAGATTCGTTAATCAAATAATTGCTATGAGTAACTCAAACATTTTAAGATTTTTTTGTTTAATACATGAATTTTATAAAAGTATAGTGGCTTTTACAACAAAATCATATGACCATACATTTCTCTGGTTCAATAAAATATAATCTCATAGATAAATTTAGAACAGAGCTTTAAAGTTTTTATGCCTTTGTAAAATTAAGAGCTGAAGTGGAAGTTTTTTTTCATTTTCTTTGGTAAAATTCAGAATGTATCTAACTATTTCTCTTCTTTAAGAAAATTCATAAGAGATCTCGTTCGCTATATAGGGGGCGGGGGGATACCTCTTTTGAAGTATGTCCGGGTTCTCAATATCATCTCAAGAGAAATATAAAGAAAAAATGAATTCCAAATTACATGAAGTAAACGGTGCGTTGAAACTTTTGGAGAGAAAGGAGCATAGGAGTAAAAAGCTTTTTACAGTTTCCCAGGCTGCGTTTCAGGGATATCTTTCTCTCTCGGTATACTGTATCTATACTGGCCACTTTTCAGTAGGTTAGTCTCTAGTTTACTTTAGTATTTCGTGGTTTGACTTGCCTGAAATCATGAATTAGAATAGTTAATTAGCTGTTTTGGGTTTTCAGATCTACGTTTTTTAGATTTTCATGGGTGTTTGTTTCCTGGAGTTTATTATTTGAAAATTTAACTTTAGTATTTCGTGGTTTGACTTGCCTGAAATCATTAATTACAATAGTTAATTGACTGTTTGGGGTTTTCAGACCTAGATTTTTCAGATTTTCGTGTGTAAACTCTAGTTTTTGTAAGAAAATTATGGAAAATACATTTCTCTGGCTATTATTCGACTTAATTTCTGCTCATCTTTGATTTAATGTAGCAGATCTGTGTGTGTGTTTGTGTATCAATGTTTCTATGTGTGCGTTTTTTTTGTGTATGTATGTGTGTCGTCTGTTTGTGTGTTGTCTCTGTTTGTGTGTCGCCTCTGTGTGTGTATGTGTATTTTTGTGCGTGTGCGTGTTTTTGTTTTTGTGTGTGTGTGTGTTTGTGTGTTTTTGTGTGTTTTGTTTGTGTTTGTTTTGTGTTCGTTTTGGTCTTTTTGTTTTTTTTTTTGTTTTTGTGTTTTTTTGTTTTTTTTTTTTTTTTTTGTGTGTGTGTGTTATTTTTTTTGTGTGTGTGTGTGTGTGTGTGTGTTTTTTTTTTTGTGTTTTTTTTTTTTGTTTGTGTGTTTTTTGTGTGTGCATGTGTTTTGTGTGTGTGTGTATGTGTGTTCTTCTGTGTTTGTGTGTATGTGTTTGTGCGTTTATGTGTGTGCATGTTGTTTTGTGTGTGTTTGTGTTTTGTGTTCGTGTGTTTGTGTGTGTGTTTTGTTTTCGTGTGTTTTTTTGTGTGTGTGTGTTCGTGTTTGTGTATATGTTTTTTTTTTTTTTTTTTTGCGTTTGTTTTTTTTTTGTGAGTTTTGTTTTCGTGTGTATTGTGTTCGTGCTCACAATATTCTTTTTTGTAATTTTGTTCGTTTGAGATTCAATATATTTATCATACGATTTTTGAGTGATGAATTTAAACACTAAGTTCAGTAGCATTAAGGAAGTTCTATTAGAATGTGGGTTTACTTATTTGCTTTCCCTTTGTTCATTCATTCTCTCTCTTTCACGTTGTTATTGTTTTTTCAAATATAGATTCCTTGAATTCATTGACTTATACATAATTCAGAATTTAAGAGTAAAGAACGGCTTATTGTCACCTTGGCTGAAATCCAAACCCCCGTATGATTCGGTATATTAATTTGAAACTTTTAGAAAATGTTAAGGAGATTAAACATGAAATAAGGAATTTTATAGAAGTATAGTGGCTTGTACATCAAAATCATATGACCATACATTTCTCTGGTTCAATAAAATATAATCTCATAGGTAAATTTAGAACAGAGCTTTAAAGTTTTTATGCCTTTGTAAAATTGAGAACTGAAACGGAAGCTTTTTTTCATTTTCTTTGGTAAAATTCAGAATTTAGCTAACTATTTCTCTTCTTTAAGAAAATTCAGAACAAAACTTGAACGTTTTTACACTTCTTCGAGAAAACTCAGAATTAAAGTGGAGCTCCTTATCTTCATGGTGAATATTCACGAACAAAGTAAAACTTTTTCTATCTTCTATGATAGATTTGGAACAGAACTTTAAATTTTTTCATCTCTTTGAGAAAAATTTGAACTGAAGTGGAACCTTTTTATTTTCTCAGGAAAAAGTTAGATTTGATCTGTAGCATATTTCTTTTTCACTGTGGAAATTTTGTGTTGGGATATACATGAAGTTGAAAAGTAATGTATGACTTCCCCGACATGCTGGATCTGAAAGTGTAATTTCAGAGAAATTCTTTAACTATTTATGGGTTAACTTACCTTTTTTAGGGATGATTATTTAGGGTTCCCCAACATGCTGAACCTGAAAGAGTGTTCCCTGACATGCTGAATCTGAAAGTTAGATTTCAGAAAAATTCTTTAACTTTTTAGGGTTAACTTACCTTTTTAGGGATGATCATTTAGAGTTCTCCAACATGCAATATATCATTTTAAAAAAGAGAAATGAAAAAAGAAAGAAAATAATCTCTCACTTTATAGGGTGCGGGGGATATCTCTTCTGAAGTATGTCAGGTTTCTCAATATCATCTCAAGAGAAAAATAAACAAAAAAAGAATTCCATATTACATGAAGTAAACGGTGCGTTGCAACTTTTGGAGAGAAAGGAGCATAGGAGTAAAAAGCTTTTTACAGTTTCCCAGGCTGGTTTTCAGGGATCTATTTCTCTCTCGGCACACTGTACCTATACTGACCGCTTTTCAGTAGGTTAGTCTCTAGTTTACTTTAGTATTTCGTGGTTTGACTTGCCTGAAATCATGAATTAGAATAGTTAATTAGCTGTTTTGGGTTTTCAGATCTACGTTTTTTAGATTTTCGTGGGTGTTTGTTTCCTGGAGTTTATTATTTGAAAATTCAACTCTAGTATTTCATGGTTTGACTTGCCTGAAATCATTAATTAGAATAGTTAATTGACTGTTTGGGGTTTTCAGACCTAGATTTTTTAGATTTTTCTGTGTAAACTCTAGTTTTTGTAGCAAAATTATGGAAAATACATTTCTCTGACTACTATTCGACTTTATTTCTGCTCATCTTTGATTTAATATAGCAGCTCTGTGTGTCTGTTTTTGTATGAATGTGTCTTTGTGTGCGTGTTTTTTTTGTTTTTTTTTAGTGTAGGTATGTGTGTCGTCTCTCTCTGTGTGTGTGTGTTGTCTCTGTTTGTGTGTCGACTCAGTGTGTGTATCTGTATTTTTGTGCGTGTGCTTGTTTTTTTGTTTGTTTGTTTGTGCGTTTGTGTGTTTTTTTGTGTTTTGTTTGTGTTTTTGTGTGTTCGTGTGTGTCTGTGTGTGTGTGTTTTTGTGTGTGTGATTGAGTTTTTGTGTGTGTGTTTTTTTTTGTGTGTTAGTTTTTGTGGTTTTTTTTTTTTTTGTGTGTGTGTGTGTATTTGTGTGGGTGGTTTGGTGTGTTTTTTTTTGTGTGTGTTGTTTTTTTTGTGTGTGTGTGTTTTTTTTTGTGTG
This sequence comes from Artemia sp. Qi Xiang Cuo, assembly GCF_049724085.1. Lineage (NCBI taxonomy): Eukaryota > Metazoa > Arthropoda > Branchiopoda > Anostraca > Artemiidae > Artemia > Artemia sp. Qi Xiang Cuo. The sequence continues at coordinate 90,323,922 of NC_142797.1, forward strand.
TGTTGTTTGTGCGTGTTTTGTGTTCGTGGTCACAATATTCTTTTTTGTAATTTTTGTTCTTTTGAGATTCCATTTATTTATCAAACGATTTGTGAGTGATAAATTTAAACACTAAGTTAAGTAGCATTAAGGAAGTTCTATTACAACGTGGGTTTACTTATTTGCTTTCCCTTTGTTGGTTTATTCTCTCTTTCACGTTGTTATTGTTTTTTTTTCAAATATGGATTCTTTGAATTCATCGACTTATCCATAATCCATAATTTAAGAGTAAAGAGCGGCTAATTGTCACCATGGCTGACATCCCAGCTATTCGACGAGGTTTGAAATCACACTTGACCCCATTAGAGTCGCAGAGGACTGTCATGTTAACAACCCCAGCAATTCAAGAACGAAAGAAGACCAATAGTGTACCAGTCAAGATTGAGCGAGTTGTGACTTTTACCGTAGATATTAACCAAGATGTTATTTTCGTCAAGGAAGTGAAATACATTAATCTAACTAGTGCATAATTTTTGAAACTTATATTTAATATTAAAATTCAATAGTATATCGAATCTGTATTGTCTTATCTTATATACATGTAATTAATAGGTATTCCCTCCTCCTCCCATTTAAAGAATAAAAATATACTTTAGGAAACTTTGAGCCATCCCCATTAAAAGCTACTGCTAATGGAGTGAAATAAACTGATTTCATACATTTATTTTAGCCAAAAAGAGTGTGTCTGTTTAGTAAATAGGGTTTTCGAGCGAATTGTAGTATAAGAGTATCAAAACTTTAGTTTTTTGTAAGAAAATTATGGAAAATAGATTTCTTTGACTCATATGTGAACTTTTGGTTGGAAAAAAAGTCCAATTTTGGCTCGAAAAATAAACTGTTTCTGTAAAATCTGAACTAATAAAGGTTTTTGACCGTAAACTCTAGTTTTTTGTAAGAAAATTATGGAAAAAACATTTCTCTGGTTCAAATGTGAAAATTTGGTTAGAAAAAAGTTCAGTTTTGGATCGAAAAATAAGCCATGCATCCTTTTACATCGTTTTAGATTGTGGTGACCCTAATTTTATTTGTGGTATTTACTGTTTCTTCTAATTTGACATGATAATGAATTAAAAATTCTGATGGCCTTAGCTGTCATTTATGTATCCATAGTAATTTGTTTTAGTTTTAAGTTTGACATATCTTTATTTCTGCTCTTTCCAGGGTTCGACCTCACCCCCCTTACTTTTCTTTGAAAAGTCTACTTAATCTAATATTCTAACAAAAGGAAAGGGAACATTTTCGATTTCGAAACAATTTTATTGCATAATTACAACAATAATATTACACATGTACAATTAGCGATATAGCTTATTGTCTTCGATATGCTTCACTAATGCACTTAAAGCACCTTGCAGTCTATTCACATGTGCTATATCAACTTTTGCAGCGAAGCATAATTGATCCTCCATTTTCAATTTGCTAAAGGATATCACATATCTTGTATATACTTCATCCCATTCCAGACAAAGTCATGATCCTCTCGTGATTTCCACCGCAATGTTTGGGGCTCTTGTATCATTGTTACCAACTCCACCATCAAATTTTAATAGTGTAAACATTCCACTCATCATTATTACAAATATATCCTAATGAGTAAAGTCAAACTCGTTCTCACTCATTGAATTCTATTCACACACTAATAACAACTATAGCAAAAATCCTTTCCTTATATTCTCTGCAACCATATCCCGTTAATATTTCCGACTCCCTGATTGGCTTAGAAAGAGACACGTGAACATGTCCCGTTAGAATCGATAATTCCCCGTCAGATTATATAAAAAAATTTCTCAGAAAACTACTTCCCTTCTAGTGGACCAATACATTGCCCCCTTAGAATTCAGTGCGCATGTGCAAACTTCGTCCCGGAGTCAATACACTTAGAAACAACAAATAAATGGACCTTGAAAAAGGTGTCATTGACCCGTTAGTGGATCAATAATCCATTATTAAATTATATCCTGTCAGCGTTAGACTTGATTTTAGATGGCAGTACATCTGTTCTCGTAGTATCTATTGGGGCCTCCCTACTCCCGTCTTCGTGCCAAATGTCGCAGGTGCATGGAAAAACAATGTCACTCGCTAGGGAACATCTGTAACATCAAGGGGATTGTGTTATTTACTGAAAATATTTCTCCCACTCAAAATACTGAAAAATAGATTGTTGGTTCTCTCGGCTAGAGCGCGTGACTCTTGGAAGAAAATTGCCCTTTCGAGTCATGGCAGGGTCAAGAACTCAAGAAAAAAAGAAACAACTAAAGAAAGAAAAAAAAACTTTAAACGTTTTGGGAGAAAAATAATATGCCAAAAAGGGTATTATCTAACAGTGATATATGCCAAAATTGCTTAAGATGCCATGGCCTTACATAAAGTGTTTGCCGCTATTAAATTAAAGAAAGAAAAACGCTTTGAGTATTTCTGGCGAAAAATGAAAATGTCAAAAAAGTATAAATTGACAGTCATGGTTACACTGTCATCACAAAATATGTGTTGTCATTGCGTTACAAGTGGGGATTTTCCCATGGGTTCCTGTCACATGGTTACATAAAATTGCGTCAAGCATTACACCTGATACTTTAAAACGGGTTGTGTTGTGACGTCATCGGAGTCCAAAGGGGTGTTTCATGGGAGTCTTGCCAACTGTATTCCCTTCAATAGAACCGGTATCCGCGTTGCACAAGTTTGATAGTTTGAGGGGCTAGTAGCTCCACAGACTACCCATCTGACTCTTTAAGATCCCAAATTAATTTCCTATTATTACTACTTGTGTACTATCCCCACCATATTCCAATTAATCATATTGAAACATCCAGGACTCTTTCCAGGGGTAAGAATCTTGCTATGGCGTGCTTTGACGTTAGAGGACTCTCTTAAAAATATACAGGGGTGTGTCACGTGACGTAACATTGCTCCGTTTAAAACACAATACTATTTTCCCTATCCGTGTCTTGACGTCAGAGGGCATTTCAAGACGTAACAGGGCATGTTGCAAAAATCCTATAGGAAAAGGGAAGATTTTCCTATAAAATGGCGTCTCAGGTTTTTGATAAAAAAAACAATAGAGGGAAATAAAACACCTGGATTCCACGAAAGCTGTTTAGATATGTATAGGGGAAAAGAAGATGGAAGTCTGCCACCTGAAAAACAGGGCTCTCGTGGAAACACACAGGGTTGTTGTGACGTTAGAGGGCATGCGTTTCAAATCCAATACTCTTCTCCTATGGCTGCCGTCACGTTAGAAGACTCTGGTAGAAACAGCTAACCACGTTGCACAGGTGCGAGGGGTTAAGAGCTCTACTCCTAATGGGCTGCTCGAAATCCCATTTTAATCTGGTATTGGGCCGCTTGAATTTTCAGCTATTGGGCCGCCTGAATCAATAGGGACCCCACTACTCACTTACAGAATGTAAAATTGATAAAAATCACGTAAATATGAGCAATATATTCCAAATGAGACATTAAACATCACTCTAAAAAGTTGTGGTAGCCCAATCGTCCCAGCTTTACCACCTGAGACATAGCACAAAAAGTGCCATTTTAGTACCATATAGCACTTGCAAATGACGGAATTTATGAAAAACACTTAAATAGAATCAAAAGCTTATGAATGAGCCATTAAGCATCTCTTTGCAGGGTTCAGGTAAACCACTAGCCTTGAAAAAAAGGAGACAGATCAGTGCTACTAATGCAAAAAACAAGTTATATTCATTGTTGTTGAAGGTGGGGGACTGTATTTTCCCTGAATAGGGCTTTTGACTTTCTGGATTCCAATGGTTAACTTTTCAATTTGATCAGACGCAATTTTTTAGGGGTTCAGACTTTTTTCTGAAATCATCATAAACTTCTGTTCGTAATAAACTTTTATTTTTAAAGCAAACCAAAATAATAGTTACCATTCATGAGTCAGTGTCAGGTGGTATTTTTTTTTTACTAGACAGTTTTTTTTCTAAACGAGTCTTTCAACTTTTGGTTACTATGGGCTGTGGTTCGCTCTTTACTAGGTAGCAGCTACTGCTGGAATCATGATACACCTTGCCGGAAAGTTATCTCAACCGTATTAAATAAGGCAGTATTTGAAACACCTACTTTTGTCAATAAGATTCAACACAGAATCCATATGGCTATTAACATGAACTACTTTTTGGTCCCAAGATAAGGGTCTTAAAAACAAGAAACGGAATTATTCAAATGAAAAACAAGGACACCATAGAACAGTATCTTATGTAATAAAAAAAATTAATATCTTTCTTACAAATACATATTACCACTATCTAACCCTTCTTAAGCACTATTGGCCTTATAGGCTGTAATCTGGCAAAAAATAAATTTTATCGTTTCAACAAAGGTCGTTTTTGAAAATAAATGAAAAAAATAAGTTTTGAAGATATCAGAAGACATAAATAAAATCCGGTTTAAACGTTTAATTTAGATAACTAAGCTGTTTCAAAATATGTGCCATTTGTGTTTTTATTTATTTCTATGATCTTGAAATGGGGTTTTTTGAAAATAAAGCGGGTGGGACAATATTTTTTATTTAATTACCAATGATATTATTGGAAAAAACACTTCATACTTATTTTTGGTAATGCTTAAAAGTATAAATACGGAATCTATCACTAAAAATACCAATTCCTGGGAAATATATTGAGCATCGTTTAAGATAGTAAAATAGTATTAGATCAAAACGGAGGATATTTACCTTAAAAAGGGGCAAAAGTACTTTTAATTTATTTTCAGAAGAGCCCTTTCTCAGTCATCTAGGACTACTGGTTCGATAAAATCATTACCAACTGTTCACCCATAGTATTTGTTAATGGGCAATATGCAAATTTTAGAGGGGGGATTTTCCTCCGGGGTATTTTTCAAAGAGAGAATTTTCTGTGGAGAGTAGTTTTCACTGAAAATTTTCCGCAGAGGAGGGAGGGGGATCTCTTCGAATGATTTAAAGACAATTGAAAATTAAATTAAAGAAAACTGTTCGACTGAAAATACGGTGCAACGTTAAAATCTACAACATACAGAAATTATTCAATTTGATATCTATCAATAAAATTTCCCCCGGGGCTACCCCTTCTCAATCCCTGTTTCTTAACCCAAGACTTTGCCTTTGTCTCAGATTTTTTTAAAGAAAGACTGCCTTTGGTGTTGAATGAGAGGTGTTTGCAAGGAACTTCAATACTTTAGCTTCAAGATCAAGAGATTGAGGAGGGGCAATCTTAACTATAATTCCCACTCTTATCCGGAAATGTGAAAATATAAAGCCAAATTTATGCATTTAACAGATTTGCGTTTTTTTCTAAGTTTCTAAGATAAGGTATAATTAGGGATCGTTCTCGTTTTTAGGGTTGCTTGTTATGTCCAGCAGAATAGATTTTGGTATTAGTGCACAGTGGAGGCTATTAAGAAGGAAACATGCCAAAAAATCAATTCTTCTTTCATAATATGCAGAAAAATTGCAGTTAATAGATTTTGAGGGTACTTTCAGTATAATTCAACCTCTTTTCCCCTAATGCGTAACCCATGGTGCGCAAATTCCTCTTTTTCCCTTTCCTAAGCACTTCTCAACGAAATGAGCAAAAAAACTCAAAATAAAAATTTTTTATTTCAAAATCCTCATTTTCTGTATGGGGGGGGGGGTATTTTTCGTGAAATTTTACCCAGGAGGGGATTTTCCGGGGGGGGGTCCCTTGGGGGATATTATCCGTAGAAGGAATTTTTCAGGGGGATATTTTAGGGAGATTTTCTGGGGGGGGGGTAACACAAGTCATCCCTTAACACACTAGGAATGGCAAATTGTAACAAGTTAAAACTGTTGACGAACAGCGAGGGGGATTAGGAATATAATCAGCATACATTCTAGGCATCATGATTGTCAAAAGGGCAAATATGCGAGATATTAAAAATGGCAGGGGGATTAAGGTTGAAATATCATTGGGTTTTAAGGAGGATAACAAACTAAATTGAATTCCATGATTTGTTTCTTGGCTGTCAAAATTGCGTATCTCAAATATGCCAGGAAAAGCTATGAGTTGCGAATATCACAATTCTAATTCTAATAGTTGCGAATATCACAATTCAGTCTCTTGTGGCTTTGTTGCTACCGAGTCCTTACTTTCTTTGTTTCCCCCTCTTTGCTCTCTCCTAATTTTTCTTTTTCTCTGTCTCTCCTCTCTGCTCTTCTTTTTGTCTCCGTTTTACTTACTCCTTATTTAGATATTCATAGTTTTCATTAAATCTCAATTTCTTTTTCTTTAAATAATAGCTTCTAATGTTTAAATGCACAGATGATAACTCAAATTTCAAAATATTTACTTTATAGTTATAGTTCACATCATTGACATTTTGGTAGAGCAACTGTCACTTTATACTTTTGAAATGTCAAATACAAGAATAAGATTTTATTTAAACTGTTTTAATATATTATTCTCTTCAGTTTTCTTTATCTATAAGTCCTGTTTTTCTTTCACTAATAGCAAATTCCTCTCTTTTTGTTTCCTTTACCTTTCCTTCTTTCTCTCACCTCCTCAGTAAAGCCCCTTTTCTACATATCATAGCATTCTTAAGTTTCATGTTTCTTCAGTGTTGCACATGGATACTAATCTTTGACATTTGAGTTATTCAACTATTTTTGTAGTTTGGAAACCTTTTCTTACATATGAGTAGAAGGCTATCTTATACTCCGACGAGAACCACGTGGTTTATGGTTTTATCACTGAGAATGGAAAAACAGAATTTTTCTCACTTAAAAAAACATGAATTGTCTCACATTGATGGTTGTTTTCTTGGACAGTGATGGGTGTTGGCCAATACATAACATGATTAACAATGATGTCAGCGTTAGTTCCTGAATCTTTAACGGTTTTTGTCAGTAAGAATGGAAAAACATAGATTATCTAAATTTTATTTGTTTCTGAATCAATACCATTCTGGGTTATTGTTTTTGTCAGATAGACTTAAAAAACAGTAACTTTCTCACATTTATGGACGTCAACAGCTATTTATGTCTTTTTTATGGTTCTTGTCAGTGATAATGAAACAACAGCGACGAGTACAGCAATTTATGTATGTTTTATGGTTTTTGTCAGTGAGAATGGAAAAACAGGAACTTTCTCACATTTATGGATGTCAACAGCAATTCATGTCTGTTTTATGGTTTTTGTCAGTGAGAATGAAAAAACAGGAACTTTCTCACTTAGATGGATGTTAACATCAATTTATGTCTGTTTTATGTTTTTTGTCACTGAGAATGAAAAAACAGGAACTTTCTCACATTTATGGATGTAAACAGAAATTTATTTCTGTCTTATTATTCGTTGTCAGTGAGAAGGAAAAAACAGGAACTTTCGACGAACCTAACCTGAGAAATTGATTTACATAATCGGTGGGGGAATTATTGATTCACGAAAGGAGAATTAAGAAACATTATGGTTTCTTTGATCTTTAGGCTAACCTAACCTGAGAAATTGATTTACATAATCTGCGGGGGAATTATTGGTTCACGAAAGGGGAATTAAGAAACAAACATTATGGCTTCTTTAATCTTAGGCCTGAGGGATAAACGTTCTTTAGGTCAGAGAGAAAAATTAATATTCTATTTTTAAATAGGGCTTCATTGATCTTTAGTGTCAGGAATTAGAAATGATATCACTTGTTATATTGAAATTATGCGGGAGTCTAAAGAGATAGAAATTCATTTTTCAAATACAGCTTAACTGAGATTTAAGTCGGAGAGATAAATTTATATTCTAACGAAACCTTAATAGTGTAGCTAGGAACATTTATGAGATGAAGAGATTAACGTAGGAAAGGGTTTCCTAGAAATTTGAAATGTGACAGCGCAGGGATACCAAAAACAAAAGGAACACACAGAAATTACTTTTAGGGGATTATTTGGGTGAAACGGTTTTAAACATTTTAGGGAATTATTTCGGCGAAACAGTTAGAGACATTTTAAAAGATGATTTTAGAAAAGGTTTTAGAAGAGGTTTTGAGTGTGGTCGTTATAGTAAACAAGTTCTATTTGAACAGTGTCGTGAGGTCCTCTAGCCCAACCCCAAAGGGCCCCGATCACCCTACCCCGACCCAAAGGGCCCCGATCACCCTACCCCAACCCCAAAGGGCTTCGATCCCCCCAACCCAACCCCGAAGGAAGCCCCCAGCCCCCAAAGGTCCCCCGGGCTCCCAAAGGACTCTCGGTACCCCTTCCCCCCATTTTTTTAAATAATTTTGAATTTTTTAACATGTTATTTTTTTAACTTTTTTACGTATCTTAAAATGACATGAAATATGCTTAAGGCTCTACCAATCGTACTCTGTGCTTGTTCATAGGCACGAGGCGGCTTTCCCATTAGTACTCTATGGCAAGTTATCGACACTACCTAGTTTAATGCGTGCATTAAATCAGTATTTTTTACGCAGTGGAAGGAAAAATACACAATTCATATCTGTAAAAAGTGAAGATGAATTATTTGACAAAAATATGTGCACATGATAAAATCAGCATTGTGTTAAATGCTGCCAAGGAGAAGGAGAAATACCTGAACTATGAAACGAGTGCAAGTGGTAATACTATTAGAAATGTATGCATGCGTTGTCAAGAAATCGAAAAGTTAGATTCCCTTGGAGTACCCAAGAATTTGCATCATGCAAACGGTGGATATGCGAGACTAACATTACCAGAGAAATTAGTACTCAAAGAGAATGCCAACATAAAAATAATAGTTGATGAAGAGGGACAACTTCTAGCTAATGGTTCTGGTAGCATGTCAGCCGGTGATAGATCTTATTGATATCTTTCTGGTGTTAGCATTCGAATGAAAGCAAAGGGAAAAAGAAGGCATGCATACAGCTGCACCAACATCATAAATCATATCTTGTCAATGTGTCAAAACTGCTATCTATGTAAAAATAATGTGAGAATAGACAGTAAAATCGTAGGCAGAATAAAAATGACATTAGCAGACAATATCATCAATGAATATAAAGATGAATTGAGAGAGAGTGACGTGCAAGTGTACTAATAATGTATAATAATGTATTTAACGTATTTTTACATTAATATTCTACATGTCATTATTTCATTAAAAATATCTTATGCATTATTTTGTTAAGTGTTCATTATTTTTAGGGTATGCTAGAACGTCAAACGTTCAGAATATCAATTAAAAGGGTCAGAGATGTAAGAAAAAGAATTTTTAGAGATAAAGATACTACTAGCAGGCTCAATTTTTCATAGAAGATAGAAAAGTTCATGATCTCTTCTGAATTTTACCAAAGAACAGAATTCAGTTCTAATTTCTCCAGAGAAAACAAAATTTTCCACTTCAGTTCTTTATTTCACAAAGACATAAAGAAATTTAAAGTTCAATTCTAAATTTTTCGGTGGAAGATAGAAAAAGTAATACCATACTTATGAATGTTTTCACGGAAGATAAAAAGTTCTAGTCCAATTTAAAATTTTATCAATTAAGTGAAGAAAAGTTCAAGTTCTCTTCGGAATTTTACCAAAGAAGAAAATTTATTTCTAATTTCGCCATAGAAAATAAAAATCTTCCAATTATTTTATCTATTTCAAAACGACATACATAAAATTAAAGTACAATCCTTAATTTTTTGTTGGAAGATAGAAAAAGTAATACCATACTTGTCATTATTTTCCCAGAAGATAAAAAGTTCTAGTTCAATTTTAAATTTTCTCAACGAAGTCAAGAAAATTTCAAGTTCTCTACTGAATTTTAAAAAAGAACACAATTCAATTCTAATTTCTCCAGAGAAAATAAAAATCTTCCACTTAAGTTCTTTATTTCACTATGACATACAGAAATTTAAATTTCAATTCTAATTTTTCGATGGAAGATAGAAAAAGTAAAACCATACTTGTGAATATTTTCACGGAAGATACTTGTGAATATTTTCACGGAAGATAAAAAGTTCTAGTTCAATTTAAAATTTTCTCAACGAAGTGAAGAAAAGTTCAATTTCTCTACTGAATTTTACCAAAGAACACAATTCAATTCTAATGTCTCCAGAGAAAATAAAAATCTTCCACTTAAGTTCTTTATTTCACAAAGACATAAAGAAATTTAAAGTTCAATTCTAAATTTTTCGGTGGGAGATAGAAAAAGTAATACCATACTTGTGAATATTTTCAGGGAAGATAAAAAGTTCTAGTTCAATTTAAAATTTTCTCAATGAAGTGAAGGAAAGTTCAAGTTCTCTTCTGAATTTTCTCAAAGAAAAAGAAATTAGTCATTGATCATTTCTATTTTTCCAAATAATATAAAAATTGTACACTTTAGTTCAGATCTATCTCTAATAGATGAAAAATTTAGAATGATCTTACAAATTTTTCAAAGAAGATAAAACAGTTCAAGTTCTCTTCGGAATTTTACCAAAGAACACAATTCAATTCTAATTTCTCCAGAGAAAACAAAAATCTTCCACTTCAGTTAGGTGAGATTAGGTTAGGTTAAGTTAGATTAGGTTAGCCTACGTACGCTTCACTTAGGTTAGCTTAGGTTAGGTGAGAGACAGGCAAAAAGTTAGGTGTATGATTAGGTTTGGTTAGGTTAAGTTAGGTTAGGTTAAGTTAGGTTAGGCTAGGTGAGCCTACGTACGCTCGCGTACGTAGGCTGACCTAGCCTAACTTAATCTAACCTAACCTATCCTAATCATACACCTAACTTTTTGCCTGTCTCTCACCTAACCTAAGCTAACCTAAGTGAAGCCTACGTAGGCTAACCTAACCTAACTTAACCTAACTTAATCTAGCCTAACCTAACCTAACCCTACTCGCCAGAAAAGGTTAGGTTAACTTATGATGAGCGCACATTATAATTTACCCTAACCTAACCTAACTTAAACTTGTAGAAATGTTTCTATTTATTTATTAATATTTATTTATACCTAACCTAACCTATTGTTTTGAAGGTTAGATGAACGAGTTTGAACGATTGTCTTTAATAATAGAACGAGTCCCTCATTTTCTAACCTAAAAATTTGAGCGGTAAATCCATAAGACAAAGGAGCTAAAATTTAATTTAAAATTAGAATAGAACTTTAAATTTTTCATCTCTTTGAGAAAAAACCAGAACTGAAGTAGAACCTTTTTATTTTCTTGGAGAAATTAGAAGAGAACTTTGAATTTTTTATGTCTTTGAAAAATTAAGAATTGAAATGGAAGCTTTTTTCGTTTTCATTGGTAAATTTCTGAATTGAGCTAATTTTTTTCTCTTCTTTAAGAAAATTCAGAAGAGAACTTGAACATTTTGTACTTCTTCCAGAAAACTCAGAATTAAAGTGATGCACCTTATCTTCATGTCGAAGATTCAAAATCAATGTATAACTTTTTCTATCTTCTATGAAAAATTTGGAACAGAACTTTAAATTTTTCATTTCTTTGCAAAAAATCGGAACTGAATTTAAGAAAATTATAATTAAAGTGAAACTTTTTTATCTTCACTGGAAAATAATGACAATCAGAGAATAAATTTTCCTTTCTTCTAGAGAAAATAGTAGAACTGACCTTTAAATTTTTTATATATTTGAGAAATTAGGAACTGAAGTTGAAAGTTTTTTCATTTTCATTGGTAAAATTCAGAATTGAGCTAACTTTTTTCTATTCTTTAAGAAAATTCAGAAGAGAACTTGAACATTTTGCACTTCTTCGAGAAAGTTCTGAATTAAAGTGGAGTTCCTTATCTTCATGTTGAATATTTACAATCAATGTATAACTTTTTCTATCTTCTATGAAACATTTGGAACAGAACTTTAAATTTTACATCTATTTGAGAAAAATCAGAACTGAATTTAAGAAAAATTATAAATACAGTGAAAATTTTGATCCTCATGGAATATAATCACAATCAAAGCATTACTTTTTCTATCTTTCATCTAAAAATTTAAAATATAACTTTAAATTTCTTTATTTAATTGTGGAACTTAAAACTTAAGTGGAAGATTTTTATTTTCTCTGGAGCAATTAGAATTGAAGTGTGTTCTTTGGTAAAGTTCAGAAGAGAACTTGAACTTTTCTTTACTTCGTTGAGAAAATTTTAAATTGAACTCGAACTTTTTATCTTCCGTGAAAATATTCACAAGTATGGTATTACTTTTTCTATCTTCCCCTAAAAAATTTTGAATTGAACTTTAAATTTCTTTATATCCTTGTGAAATAAAGAACTGAAGTGGAAGATTTTTATTTTTTCTGGTAAAATTAGAATTGAATTGTGTTCTTTAGTAAAATTCAAAAGAGAACTTTAGCTTTTTTTCATTTCGTTGAGAAAATTGTAAATTAGACTAGAACTTTTTATCTTCCGGGAAAATATTCACAAGTATGGTATTACTTTTCCTATCTTCCACCAAAAAATTTAGAATTGAACTTTAAATTTCTTTATGTCTTTGTGAAATAAAGGAGTTAAGCGGATGATTTTTATTTTCTCTGGAAAAATTAGAATTGAATTGTGTTCTTTGGCAAAATTCCGAAGAGAACTTGAACTTTTTTATATTCTGTGAAAAATTTGGATCAGTATTTTAAATTTTTCATCTCTTCAAGAAAATATTCAAAGGTATGGAATTACTTTTTCTATCTTCCACCGAAAAATTTAGAATTGAACTTTAAATTTCTTTATGTCTTTGTGAAATATAGAACTGAAGTGGAAGATTTTTATTTTCTCTGGTGAAATTAGAATTGAATTGTGTTCTTTGGTAAAATTCAGAAGAGATCTTGAACTTTTCTTCACTTCGTTGAGAAAATTTTAAATTGAACTAGAACTTTTTATCTTCCGTGAAAATATTCACAAGTATGGTATTACTTTTTCTATCTTCCACCGAAAAATTTAGAATTGAACTTTAAATTTCTTTATGTCTTTGAGAAATAGAGAACTGAAGTGGAAGATTTTTATTTTCTCTGGTGAAATTAGAATTGAATTTTGTTCTTTAGTAAAATTCAGAAGAGAACTTGAACTTTTCTTCACTTCGTTGAGAAAATTGTAAATTGAACTAGAACTTTTTATCTTCCGGGAAAATATTAATAAGTATGGTATTACTTTTTCTATCTTCCACCAAAAAATTTAGAATTAAACTTTAAATTTCATTATGTCTTTGGGAAATAAAGAACTGAAGTGGAAGATTTTTATTTTTTCTGTAGAAATTATAATTGAATTGTGTTCTTTGGTAAAATTCCGAAGAGAACTTGAACTTTTTTATCTTCTGTGAAAAATTTGGAACAGTATTTTAAATTGTTCATCTCTTCGAGAAAAGATTCACAGGTATGGTAATACTTTTTCTATCTTCCACTGAAAAATTTAGAATTCAACTTTAAATTTCTTTATGTCTTTGTGAAATATAGAACTGAAGTGCAAGATTTTTATTTTCTCTGGTGAAATTAGAATTGAAGTGTGGTCTTTGGTAAAATTCAGAAGAGAACTTGAATTTTTCTTCACTTCGTTGAGAAAATTGTAATTTGAACTATAACTTTTCATCGTCAGGGAAAATATTCAAAAGTTTGCTATTACTTTTTGTTGTTTCCACAGAAAATTTAGAATTTAACTTAAAATTTCATTGTCTTTGTGAAATAAAGAACTTAAATGGAAGATTTTGATTTTCTCTGGTGAAATTAGAATTGAATTGTGTTCTTTGGTAAAATTCAGAAGAGAACTTGAATTTTTCTTCACTTCATTGAGAAAATTTTAAATTGAACTAGAACTTTTTATCTTCCGGGAAAATAATCACAAGTATGGTATTACTTTTTCTATCTTCCACCGAAAAATTTAGAATTGAACTTTAAATTTCTTTATGTCTTTGTGAAATAAAGAACTGAAGTGTAAGATTTTTGTTTTCTCTGGAGAAATTAGAATTGAGTGATTTTCTTTGGTTAAATTCCGAAGAGAATTTGAACTTTTGTATCTTCTGTGAAAAATTTAGAACATTATCTTAAAATTTTCATCTCTTCGAGAAAATATTCACAATTGTGGTATTACTTTTTTTTTCTTCCACGTAAAAATTTAGAATTGAACTTTAAATTTCTTTATCTTTGTGAAATATAGAACTGAAGTGGAAGATTTTGATTTTCTCTGGTGAAATTAGAATTGAACTGTGTTCTTTGGTAAAATTCAAAAGAGAACTTGAATTTTTCTTCACTTCGTTGAGAAAATTTTAAATTGAACTAGAACTTTTTATCTTCCGTGAAAATATTCACAAGTATGTTATTAATTTTTCCATCTTCCATCTAAAAATTTAGAATTGAACTCTAAATTTGTTTATGTCTTTGTAGAATATAGAACTTAGGTTGAAAATTTTTTTTTTATCCGGAGAAATTAGAATTGAATTTTGTTCTTTAGTAAAATTCATTATATAACTTTAACTTTCTTCACTTCGTTGAGAAAATTTTAAATAGAACTAGAACTTTTTATCTTCCGTGAAAATATTCACAAGTATGGTATTACTTTTTCTATCTTTCACCGAAAAATTTAGAATTGAACTTTAAATTTCTTTATGTCTTTGTGAAATATAGAACTGAAGTGGAAGATTTTTATTTACTCTGGTGAAATTAGAATTGAATTGTGTTCTTTGGTAAAATTCAGAAGAGAACTTGAATTCTTCTCCACTTCCTTGAAAAAAGTTTAAATTGAACTAGAACTTTTTATCTTCAGGGAAAATATTCACAAGTATAGTATTACATTTTCTATCTTCCACCGAAAAATTTAGAATTGAACTTTAAATTTCTTTATGTCCATGTGAAATGAAGAACTGAAGCGGAAGATTTTTATTTTCTCTGGTGAAATTAGAATTGAATTGTGTTCTTTAGTAAAATTGAGAAGAGAACTTGAACTTTTCTTCACTTCGTTGAGAAAATTGTAAATTGAACTAGAACTTTTTATCTTCCGGGAAATATTCACAAGTATGGTATTACTTTTTTTTAGCTTCCACCGAAAAATTTAGAATTGAACTTTAAATTTCTTTATGTCTTTGTGAAATAAAGAACTTAAGTGGAAGATTTTTATTTTCTCTGGAGAAATTAGAATTGAATTGTGTTCTTTGGTAAAATTCCGAAGAGAACTTGAACTTTTTTATCTTCTGTGAAAAATTTGGAACAGTATTTTAAATTTTTCATCTCTTCGAGAAAATATTCACAGGTATGGTATTATTTTTTCTATCTTCCACCGAAAAATTTAGTATTGAACTTTAAATTTATTTATGTCTATGTGAAATATAGAACTGAAGTGGAAGATTTTTATTTTCTCTGGTGAAATTAGAATTGAATTGTGTTCTCTGGTAAAATTCAGAAGAGATCTTGAACTTTTCTTCACTTCGTTGAGAAAATTGTAAATTGAATTAGAACTTTTTATCTTCCGTGAAAATATTCACAAGTATGGTATTACTTTTTCTATCTTCCACCGATAAATTTAGAATTGAACTTTAAATTTCTTTATGTCATTGTGAAATAAAGAACTGAAGTGGAAGATTTTTATTTTCTCTGGTGAAATTAGATTTGAATTGTGTTCTTTAGTAAAATTCAGAAGAGAATTTGAACTTTTTTTCACTTCATTGAGAAAATTGTAAATTGAACTAGAAATTTTTATCTTCCGGGAAAATATTAACAAGTATGGTATTACTTTTTCTATCTTCCACCGAAAAATTTAGAATTAAACTTTAAATTTCTTTATGTCTTTGTGAAATAAAGAACTTAAGTGGAAGATTTTTATTTTCTCTGGAGAAAATAGAATTGAAATGTGTTCTTTTGTAAAATTCCGACGTGAACATGAACTTTTTTATCTTCTGTAAAAAATTTGGAACAGTATTTTAAATTTTTCATCTTTTCGAGAAAATATTCACAGGTATGGTATTACTTTTTCTATCTTCCACCGAAAAATTTAGAATTGAACTTTAAATTTCTCTATGTCTTTGTGAAATATAGAACTGAAGTGTAAGATTTTTATTTTCTCTGGTGAAATTAGAATTGAATTGTGTTCTTTGGTAAAATTCAGAAGAGAACTTGAATTTTTCTTCACTTCCTTGAGAAAATTTCTAATTTAACTATAACTTTTTTTATTCAGGGAAAATATTCAAAATTTTGTTATTACTTTTCTTGTTTCCTACTAAATTTTTATACTTTATATATAAATTTATTTATGTTTTTTTTAAATATATAACTTAATCTGGAGAATATGATTTTCTCTGGTTAAATTAGATTTGAATATTGTTCTTTGATAAAATTTAGAAGAGAACTTGAATTTTTCTTCACTTCTTTGAGATAATTTTAAATTGAATTAGAGCTTTTTATCTTCCAGGAAAATATTCCGAAGTATGGTATTACTTTTTCTATCTTCCACCGAAAAATTTAGAATGGAACTCGAAATTTCTTTATGTCTTTGTGAAATAAGGAACTGAAGTGGAAGATTTTTATTTTCTCTGGAGAAATTAGAATTGAATTGTGTTCTTTGGCAAAATTCCGAAGAGAACTTGAAATTTTTTATCTTCTGTGAAAAATTTGGAACAGTATTTTAAATTTTTCATCTCTTCGAGAAAATATTCACAAGTATGGTACTACTTTTTCTATCTTCCACCGAAAAATTTAGAATTGAACTTTAAATTTCTTTGTGTCTTTGTGAAACAAAGAATTGAAGTGAAAGAGTTTTATTTTATCTGGGGAAATTAGAATTGAAGTGTATTCTTTGCTAAAATTAAGAAGAGAACTTGAATTCTTCTTCACTTTGTTGAGAAAATTTGGAATTGAATTAGAACTTTTTATCTTCCATGAAAATATTGACAAGTATGGTATTACTTTTTCTATCTTCCACCGAAAAATTTAGAATTGAACTATAAATTTCTTTATGTCTTTGTAAAATGGAGAACTTAAGTGGAAGATTTTTGTTTTCTCTGGATAAATTAGAATTGAATTATGTTCTTTAGTAAAATTTAGTAGAAAACTTGAACTTTTCTTCACTTCGTTGAGAAAATTTTAAATTGAACTAGAACTTTTTATCTTCCGTGAAAATATTCACAAGTATGGTATTACTTTTTCTATCTTCCACCGAAAAATTTATAATTGAACTTTAAATTTCTTTATGTCTTTGTGAAATAAAGAACTTAAGTGGAAGATTTTTATTTTCTCTTGTGAAATTAGAATTGAAATTTCTTCTTTGGTAAAATTCATAAAAGAACTTGAATTTTTCTTCACTTCGTTGAGAAAATTTTAAAATTAACTAGAACTTTTTATATTCAGGGAAAATATTAACATGTATGTTATTACTTCTTCTATATTCAATCGAAAAATTTATAATTGAACTCTAAATTTCTTTATGTTTTTGTGAAATAAAGAACTGAAGTGGAAGATTTTTGTTTACTTTGGAGAAATTAGAATTGAATTATGTTCTTTGGTAAAATTCCGAAGAGAATTTGAAATTTTTTATCATCTTCGAAACATTTGGAACAGTATTTGAAATTTTTCATCTCTTCGGGAAAATATTCACAAGTATGGTATTACTTTTTCTATCTTCCACCGAAAAATTTGGAATTGAACTTTAAATTTCTTTATGTCTTTGTGAAATAAAGAACTTAAGTGGAAGATTTTTATTTTCTCTGGTGAAATTAGAATTGAACTGTGTTCTTTTGTAAAATTCAGAAAAGAACTTGAATTCTTCTTCACTTCGTTGAGAAAATTTTGAATTGAACTAGAACTTTTTATCTTCCGGGAAAATATTCACAAGTATGGTATTACTTTTTCTATCTTCCACCGAAAAATTTAGAATTGAACTCTAAATTTCTCTATGACTTTGTAAAATGAAGAACTTAAGTGGAAGATTTTTGTTTTCTCTGGAGAAATTGGAATTGAATTGTGTACTTTGGTAAAATTCAGTAGAGAAGTTGAACTTTTCTTTACTTCGTTGAGAAAATTTTAAATTGAACTAGAACTTTTTATCTTCCGTGAAAATATTCACAGTTATGGTATTACTTTTTCTATCTACCACCTAAAAATATATAATTGAACTTTAATTTTATTTGTGTATGTGTGAAATAGAGAACTGAAGTGTAATATTTTTATTTTCTCTGGTTAAATTACAATTGAATTTTGCTCTTTAGTAAAATTCAGAAGAGAACTTGAATTCTTCTTCACTTCGTTTAGAAAATTTTAAATTGAACTAGAACTTTTTATCTTCCGGGAAAATATTCACAATTATGGTATTAATTTTTCTATCTTCCACCGAAAAATTTAGAATTGAACTTTAAATTTATTTATGTCTTTGTTAAATAAAGAACTGAAGTGTAAGATTTTTGTTTTCTCTGGAGAAATTAGAATTGAATTATGTTCTTTGGTAAAATTCCGAAGAGAACTTGAACTTTTTTATCTTCTGCGAATAATTTGGAACAGTATTTTAAAATTTTTCTCTCTTCGAGAAAATATTCACAAGTATGGTATTACTTTTTCTATCTTCCACCGAAAAATTTGGAATTGAACTTTAAATTTCTTTATGTCTTTGTGAAATAAAGAACTTAAGGGAAGATTTTTATTTTCTCTGGTGAAATTAGAATTGAACTGTGTTCTTTTGTAAAATTCAGAAAAGAACTTGAATTCTTCTTCACTTCGTTGAGAAAATTTTGAATTGAATTAGAACTTTTTTTCTTCCGTGAAAATATTCACAAGTATGGTATTACTTTGTCTCTCTTCCAACGTAAAATTTAGAATTGAACTCTAAATTTCTATATTTCTATGTAAAATAAAGAACTTAAGTGGAAGATTTTTTTTTTCTCTGGAGATATTAGAATTGAATTGTGTTCTTCGGCTAAATTCAGTAGAGAACTTGAACTTTTCTTCACTTCGTTGAGAAAATTTTTAATTGAACTAGAACTTTTTATCTTGCGTGAAAATATTCACAATTATGGTATTACTTTTTCTATCTTCCACCTAAATATTTAGAATTGAACTTTAAATTTATTTATGTCTTTTTGAAATAAAGAACTGATGTGGAGGATTTTTATTTTCTCTGGTGAAATTAGAATTGAATTGTGTTCTTTGGTAAAATTCAGAAGAGAACTTGTATTCTTCTTCACTTCTTTGAGAAAAGTTTAAATTGAACTAGAACTTTTTATCTTCCGGGAAAATATTCACAAGTATGGTATTACTTTTTCTATTTTCCAGTGAAAAACTTAGAATTGAACTGTAAATTTCTTTATGTCCTTGTGAAATAAAGAACTGAAGTGGAAGATTTTTATTTTCTATGGATAAATTAGAATTGAATTGTGTTATTTGGTAAAATTTAGTAGAGAACTTGAACTTTTCTTCACTTTGTTGAGAAAATTAAAAATTGAACTAGAAGCTTTTATGTTCCGTGAAAATATTCACAAGTATGGTTTTACTTATTCTATCTTCCACCGAAAAATTTAGAATTGAACTCTAAATTTCTTTATGTCTGTGTGAAATAAAGAACTGAAGTGGAAGATTTTTGTTTTCTCTGGAGAAATTAGAATTGAATTGTGTTCTTTGGTAAAATTCCGAAGAGAACTTGAACTTTTTTATCTTCTGTGAAAAATTTCGAACAGTATTTTAAATTTTTCATCTCTTCGAGACAGATCTGAACTAAAGTGGAAAATTTTTATATTATTTGGAAAAATAGGAAATGATCAATAACTAATTTCTTTTTCACTGAGAAAATTTAGAAGAGAACTTGAACTTTTCTTCACTTCATTGAGAAAATTTAAAATTGAACTAGAAATTTTTATCTTCAGGGAAAATAATCACAGGTATTGTATTACTTTTTCTATCTTACACCGAATAATTTAGAATTTTAATTTGAATTTCTTTATGTCTTTGTGAAATAAAGAACTTAAGTGGAAGATTTTTATTTTCTCTGGAGAAATTAGAATTGAATGTGTTCTTTGGTAAAATTCAGTAGAGAACTTGAACTTTTCTTCACTTCATTGAGAAAATTTTAAATTGAACTAGAACTTTTTATCTTCCGTGAAAATATTCACAAGTATTGTATCACTTTTTCTATCTTCCACCGAAAAATTAGAATTGAACTTTAAATTTCTTTATGTCTTTGTGGAATAAGGAACTTAAGTGGAAGATTTTTATTTTCTCTGGAGAAATTAGAATTGAATTGTGTTCTTATTTAAAATTCAGTAGAGAACTTGAAATTTTCTTCACTTCGTTGAGAAAATTTTAAATTGAACTAGAACTTTTTATCTTCCGCGAAAACATTCACAAGTATGGTATTACTTTTTCTATCTTCCACCGAAAAATTTAGAATTGAACTTTAAATTTCTTTATGTCTTTGTAAAATAAAGGACTTAAGTGGAAGATTTTTGTTTTCTCTGGAGAAATTAGAATTGAATTGTGTTCTTTGGTAAAATTCAGTAGAGAACTTGAACTTTTCTTCACTTCGTTGAGAAAATTTTAAATTGAAATACAACTTTTTATCTTCCGTGAAAATATTCACAAGTATGGTATTACTTTTTCTATCTTCCACCAAAAATTTAGAATTGAACTTTAAATTTCTTTATGTCTTTGTGAAATATAGAACTGAAGCGGAAGATTTATATTTTCTCTGGTTAAAATAGATTTAAATTTTATTCTCTGTTAAAATTTAGATAAGAAGTTTAACTTTACTTCACTTTGTCGAGAACATTTTAAATTGAACTAGAACTTTTTATTTTCCATGAAAAAATTCACATGTACGGCATTGCTTTTTCTTGTCTTCCACCGAAAAATTTAGAATTGAACTTTAAATTTCTTTATGTCTTTGTGAAATAAAGAACGTAAGTGGAAGATTTATATTTTTACTGGTGAAATTAGAATTGAATTGTGTTCTCTGGTAAAATTCAGAAGAGAACTTGAATTTTTCTTCACTTCGTTGAGAAATTTTTAAATTGAACAAGAACTTTTTCTCTTACGGGAAAATATTCAGAAGTATGGTATTACTTTTTATATCTCCCATCGAAAAATTTAGAATAGAACTTTAAATTTCTTTATGTCTTTGTGAAATAAAGAACTGACGTGGAAGATTTTTATTTACTCTGGAGAAATTAGAATTGAATTATGTTTTTTGGTAAAATTTCAAAGAGAAATTGAACTTTTTTATCTTCTTTGAAAAATTTGGAACAGTATTTTAAATTTTTCATCTCTTCGGGAAAATATTCACAAGTATGGTATTACTTTTTCTATCTTCCACCGAAAAATTTGGAATTGAACTTTAAATTTCTTTATGTCTTTGTGAAATAAAGAACTTAAGTGGAAAATTTTTATTTTCTCTCGTGAAATTAGAATTGAACTGTGTTCTTTGTGTAAAATCCGGTCGGGATATAGTCTTCTTCTTCACAACACGGGTATTATCTGTAATTGCTCTAGATCTTTTTATCTTCCGTGACGATGTACAGATGTATAGACTCGCGCTTCCCCTCTGTCATTGAAAAAATTTAGTCTTGTACTCAGTCTATCTTGTAGCCTTTTTGAAAAAAAGAACTTAAGTGGAAGCTTTTGATTTTCTCTGGAGAAATTAGAATTGAGTTGTGTTCTTTGGCAAAATTCAGTAGAGAACTTGAACTTTTCTTCACTTCGTTGAGAAAATTTTAAATTGAACTAGAACTTTTTATCTTCCCTGAAAATAATCACAAGTATGGTATTACTTTTTCCATCTTACATCGGAGAATTAGAATTGAAATTTAAATTTCTTTATGTCTTTGTGAAATAAATAACTGATGTGGAAGATTTTTGTTTTCTCCGTAGAAATTAGAATTGAATTGTGTTCTTTTTTAAAATTCAGTATAGAACTTGAAATTTTCTTAACTTCGTTGAGAAAATTTTAAATTGAACTAGAACTTTTTATCTTCCAGGAAAACATTCACAAGTATGGTATTACTTTTTCTATCTTCCACCGAAAAATTTAGAATTGAACTTTAAATTTCTTTATGTCTTTGTGAAATAAAGAACTTAAGTGGAAGATTTTTATTTTCTCTGTAGAAATTAGAATTGAATTGTGTTCTTTGGTAAAATTCCGTAGAGAACTTGAACTTTTCTTCACTTCGTTGAGAAAATTTTAAATTGAACTAGAACTTTTCATCTTCCTGGAAAATAGTCACAAGTATGGTATTACTTTTTCTATCTTCCACCAAAAAATTTAGAATTGAACTTTAAATTTCTTTATGTCTTTGTGAAATAAAGAAATGAAGTGGAAGATTTTTATTTTATCTGGTGAAATTAGAATTGAATTGTGTTCTTTGGTAAAATTCAGAAGAAATCTTGAACTTTTTCTTCACTTCATTGAGAAAATTTTAAATTGGACTAGAACTTTTTATCTTCCGTGAAAATATTCATAAGTATGGTATTACTTTTTCTATCTTCCACCGAAAAATTTAGAATTGAAGTTTAAATTTCTTTATGTCTTTGTGAAATAAAGAACTGAAGTGGAAGATTTTTGTTTTCTCTTGAGAAATTAGAACTGAATTCTGTTCTTTGGTAAAATTCAGAAGAGATCATGAACTTTTCTATCTTCTATGAAAAATTGAGCCTGCTAGTAGTATCTTTATCTCTAAAAATTCTTTTTCTTACATCTCTGACCCTTTTAATAGATATTCTGAACGGTTGACGTTCTAGCATACCCTAAAAATAATCAACACTTAACAAAATAATGCATAAGATATTTTTAATGAAATAATGACATGTAGAATATTAATATAAAAATACGTTAAATACATTATTATACATTATTAGTACCCTTGCGCTTCACTTTCCGTCAATTCATCTTTATATTCATTGATGATATTGTCTGCTAATGTCCGTTTTATTCTGCCTACGATTTCACTGTCTATTGTCACATTATTTTTACATAGATAGCAGTTTTGACATATTGACAAGATATGATTTATGATGTTGGTGCAGCTGTATGCATGCCTTCTTTTTCCCTTTGCTTTCATTCGAATGCTAACACTGGAAAGATATCGATAAGATCTATCAACGGCTAACATGCTACCAGAACCATTAGCTAGAAGTTGTCCCTCTTCATCAACTATTATTTTTACGTTGGCATTCTCTTTGAGTACTACTTTCTCTGGTAATGTTAATCTCGCATATCCACCGTTTGCATGATGGAAATTCTTGGGTACTCCAAAGGAATCTAACTTCTCGCTGTCATAACAACGCATGCATACATTTCCAATAGTGTTACCACTTGCACTCGTTTCATAGTTCAGGTATTTCTCCTTGTCAGCATTCAACACGACGATGATTTTTTCATGTGCACATACTTTCATCGAATAATTCATCTTCACTTTCTTACAGATATGAATTGTGTGTTTATCCTTCCACTGCGTAAAAAATACTAATTTAATGCACGCATTAAACTAAGTAGTTTCGATAACCTGCCATAAAGTACTAATGGGAAAGCCGCGTCGTGTCTATGAACAAGCACAGAGGAGAATTGGTAGAGCATTAAGTATATTTCATGTAATTTTAAGATACTTAAAAAAGTTTAAAAAAATACCATGTTAAAAAAATCAAAATTATTTTAAAAAATGGGGGAAGGGGTACCGAGATTCCTTTGGGAGCCCGGGGGATCTTTGGGGCTGGGGGCTTCCTTCAGGGTTGCGGTGGGGGGATCGAAGCCCTTTGGGGTTGGGGTAGGGCGATCGGGGCCCTTTGGGTCGGGGTAGGGCGATCGGGGCCCTTTGGGGTTGGGGTAGAAGACCTCACGACACTGTTCAAATAGAACTTTTTTACTATAACGACCACACTCAAAACCTCTTCTAAAACCTTTTCTAAAATTATCTTTTGAAATGTCTCTAACTGTTTCGCCGAAATAATTCCCTAAAATGTTTAAAACCGTTTCACCCAAATAATCCCCTAAAATTAATTTCTGTGTGTTCTTTTTGTTTTTGGCATCCCTGCGCTGTCACATTTCAAATTTCTAGGAAACCCTTTCCTATGTTAATCTCTTCATCTCATAAATGTTCCTAGCTACACTATTAAGGTTTCGTTAGAATATCAATTTATCTCTCCGACTTAAAGCTCAGTGAAGCCGTATTTAAAAATAGAATTTCTATTTCTTTAGACTCCCGCATAATTCCAAGATAACAAGTGATGTCATTTCTAAGTCCTGACGCTAAAGATCAATGAAGCCCTATTTAAATATAGAATATTAATTTTTCTCTCTGACCTAAAGAACGTTTATCCCTCAGACCTAAGATTAAATAAGCCATAATGTTTGTTTCTTAATTCCCCTTCCGTGAATCAATAATTCCCCCGCAGATTATGTAAATCAATTTCTCAGGTTAGGTTAGCCTAAAGATCAAAGAAGCCATAATGTTTCTTAATTCCCCTTCGTGAATCAATAAGTCCCCCGCCAATTATCTAAATCAATTTCTCAGGTTAGGTTCGCCTAAAGTTCCTGTTTTTTCATTCTCACTGACAACGAACCATAAAACAGACATAAATTGCTGTTGACATCCATAAATGCGAGAAAGTTCCTTTTTTTTCATTCTCACTGACAAAAAACATAAAACAGGCATAAATTGCTGTTGACATCCATAAATGTGAGAAAGTTCCGGTTTTTTCATTCTCACTGACAAAAACCATAAAACAGACATAAATTGCTGTTAACATCCATAAATGTGAGAAAGTTCCTGTTTTTCCATTCTCACTGACAAAAACCATAAAACATCCATAAATTGCTGTACTCGTCGATGTTTTTTAATTATCACTGACAAGAACCATAAAACAGACATAAATAGCTTTTGACGTACATTAATGTGATAAAGGTCCTGTTTTTTCATTCTCACTGACAGAAACCATAAAACAGACATAAATTGCTTTTGACATCCATAAATGTGAGAAAGTTCCTGTTTTTTCATTCTCACTGACAAAAAACATAAAACAGACATTAATTGCTGTTCACATCCATGAAAAACATCAAATAAATTGACCAACACACATAACCGTCCAAGAAACATCCATAAAAGTGAGAAAATTCATGTTTTTTTAAGTGAGAAAAATTCTGTTTTTCCAAAAATTCTTATACTCGTCGGAGTATAAGATAGCCTTCTACTCATATGCTTTGCTACATTGATTGGTACTTGTGCATTTTATGGTACACACCGCTATATACTGTACAAGGAACTACTATTAGAAACCCATCAAATGGGTATTTGCAAGAGATAAATGGATGGCAAAGCGTGATTGCAAATTGCATTTACAATATTTAAACTATTGTTTATTAGGGTTTAGGGGGGGGGGAGCACCTAGGTTAGGTTGGGTTACGTTTTAATATATACTATGCTTTTCTCAACCCCCCTCCCCCCTAATGTGCAAATATATAGCCCAAATTTGTTTCTAAACTATTATATATTCACACGGTTTTATTACATTTCATTAGTATTAACCAAACTTGACTTCTTTTGTGTGTACCATATAATGCACAAGTACCCATTGATTTCTACGCTATAGCTTTATAATACCAAATTTACTAGGTGGGAGCTTCTTTTAAGTTTTATTGTTTGTCATCTCTTATCACCCTTTCCCTTTCTTTTGGTCTTCTTCTCTTCCTTTAATTGTCTCTTTTTCCTTCTTTTGCTCCTTTTTTTCTTTTTATATCTTTTTTCTTTTCCTTTCCGACATTTTTTAATATTTTCTTTACTTTAAACCACTCTTTGATTTCTTTACACTGACTTTATACACTTTAAACTCTCAGGTGTTGTATTTGAAACTAAGAATTTAGTTAAAAAAGAGACTTAAAAAAAATAATTGCAGGAAGGATTTTATCCATTTTGGGGTAAAAATCTTGGAGTATTACTATTACTTTCGACTCCTTGCAGTCCTAAGCCGTCTGAGTCCAACAAAGCTACGCGTGCTCCTTCTCTATTCCAGTCATTTACACCCACAAGAGAAGTTCCAGTTTAAAGCCTTTGTTATGACAGGATTTTCGGGAACTAAGTTACAATAGAACGATACTTTATTTAAAAGTGTTACAACTTTATACAGTAGCTGTAGTTTCAATGCAGTAACTTGATGAATACATTAGTTTCATTAACAAATTGATATGTAGGCTTTGTTATAACGTTGAAATACAAATTTAATACGTTAAGTATGGTGAGATTGGACAATGATTAGCCACCTTTTTTTTCAATTCAGAAATAACTAGAAAATTAATCACTTCTCACAATCATGGGCGCCCATATGGGGGGTGAAGGGGGGCTCCCTCCCCTCCTGGCTGAATGATGCTGCCTTATTTTGTATTTTTCTTCTGAGATTTCTATTATATAGCATTAAAATAGCCAATTAGATGAGGTTTGCCCCCCCCCTGGAATTCAGCTTATGGGCACCCATGCTCACAACAGATTCCACCACTTAACCATGCAATAGAAGTTCGTAGTAGAAGGAAAGTTTTGAAGAAGACTGACCAGTAGAAGAAAATAATTAATGAGGTCTTGCAACCGTAATAGCACTAATAGCCAGATTTACATTAGAGAGGATTCACAGATTTTAATAGCAACATTTTACTAACACCACATTATCTAACACCATATTTTATAGTTTTGTGCTGCTTAATTATACTTGTTTGAAATCTGAGATTTTTGTTGGTATTTAAAGACTTTTTTTTATATTTCGAGATATTTGTTTATATTGTCAAACTTAATTCCCAGCTAATAAGTTTCCACAAATTGTTAATAACCATCAAAATGGTGGAAACAGGACATAGGCTGAAATTTAAAACTAGGCTGAAACATCAGTTTAAGATTTTTTGGAATGTTACCAAAGTGGAAGCTAGTATAAGGACAAGCTAGTATTTGACAACTGAACCTAGGCCAACAAATTTAGTTTTCTGGAATTGGCCCAAACTCACAGGGCATACAAATAGGGAACCCCAATGGAAACAGAAACCATTAAAAACTATTTGTTGTATTGATTCGTGACGTAAAAATTGGCTCATGTTTGTTCCTTCGCCGACCAGCTTGCAACTTAGTAGACATATACAATGGATCAAACAAACACAAAGGGATAAGATACTTTGAAAAAATATGGGCCCCAAAAACGGACCATTTAGCCACTGAACATTACTTGGACGTCAAAAGTTGATACCTCAAGCCATTCCAGAGACGTTGCAGATACAGTAATTTGAAAACCTTATAACAAATAGTATCTTTGGATTTACCTTAATACTTGGAGACCACAATTTTAGCCACTCCTCCCCCTCCACACAGATAAGTTGAAGACCTCGTTGCCCCACCCTTATATTATCTGATAATTTAAACTATCTAAATATGCTATCTGGAAATCCTATATAGGTTATTCTGATTGCCCAGACACGAAAAGTGTCTTTACCCCTGCCTTTCTCCCAAGTCAAATTTGAGGTCAAATTGCCAAAACTCTTATATATATTTGAGGAAAATGTGATTTGCTTTTCTTTGTCCACTCCCCCTACTGAAATCCAAGGTCTTAATACCCTCCCCCTCCAAAAAACCACCAATAAGTTTAAACTTTATCTCAAAAGTTGTTCTAAGAGACTGAATCCCTTCGTGATTTGGCAGGAACGAACTATAATTTTTTATATTAAGCTCTTTTTTCTTTTAGAGAATATCTTAAACTAAATCCATATTTAGAAAACCAAAATGTCTGGTAATTGTAAGTCCACAATTTTTTTTTTTTAATTTTTTCATTTTTATCTTACTGCTTCCCTAGTCCAATCTGTAAAACCTTTACCCCGTAAATATATCTGTGATTCCCTTAAGCTAATGTGCTCTTTTTGACGTTGTTACGACAATTCCTTTGATATAAAGTGCCCTGGTCTAAAAAAAACATTGTGCCAACATCGTTCTTTATATATATATATATATATATATATATATATATATATATATATATATATATATATATATATATATATATATATATATATATATATATATATATATATATATATATATATATATATATATATATCCTTTACATAGAAACTTCAACAACGGAATAGCTAAACTCTGCCTAGGTTTTTGCAATTTTTAGTTTGTTTAGTCGGAATCTTCCTCTTAACTAAAACAATAATGGATCACTAGCTTCTAATCAGCCAGCTATATGTTGCATATTGATAATTACATGTGTACCAACAACCGAAGACAACAGTCTTAACATGGATCGAAAATGAAGAAAGTACATTAACTATATTTGCACATTAATCTCCTACATATAATAGCCATTCAAGAGCTTTTCTATTTTAGGAAGAGACATGCTAATAGACCTTGAATCCAGAAGCGATACTCTTTTGAATAATAAGTTATTTTTTCTTCGCTCTGGCCAAAGAATGTTCATCGTTAAAATAATGACTGCAATAAATCTGTCAGTTGAAATATGCCTACCCTTCAAATAATGACTTTAATAAATCAGGCAAGGAAGACTAATAAATTTCATAAGCAAAATATTAAAAACTTTTGCATTAATGGCAAACTTGCATCAATCATTAAAAAAAAAAAAATTAAAAACATCAAATTCTTTGCTTTTTAGCCGGTGATCATATTTAAATTTTGTAAAAATACTAAAATAAAGCAATGACAGAAAATGAGATATCACAATCTTAGTGTCAGGGCTGTATCTAGGATTTTTTTCAGGGGGGGGGGATAAAAAAATCGGGCAGGGAGACGAAAAAACTAAAAAAAACACATCAACAATCTGTTTATATTCATTTTTGTTACGTTCTTACGAGTTGGAAAAAAATTTCAGGGAGGGGGGGGGTCAAAACCCTTAACTCTCCCTCGATACGGCAGCTTTGTTTAGCATCTTGATTACACATTTAGTCCAACTCCGGTCTTCGTAAAAACTAAATTTAAGGGATAGAATCCCCATCCCATATTTATTTGGCCGAATTTTCATCCCATATTTATATGGACGAGTGTGAATGTGCCTTGAAATATATTATGTTTATTTGAATACTTGAATTTCAATTCTTGAAATTAGGTATGTTAGTTGAATTTCTATGTTAGAATTTATGTTTTGTTCGTTTTAAGTTTTATTGTTGGCTCCCTCTTTCAGTAGATTTGTTTTAATTAATAAGGAAATGAAGAGAAAAAATTTGTGAGAAATAATAACAATGTATTAGAAGGAGGAGCTAGAAAATAGCCAAGGTGAAGTAGTGAGAAAAATCCAAAGACAAAGCCTGTTGTCGAGTTCATGATAAGCTTGACTACACTATCATGGGAACGGCTTGGGATATTGAGTTGTTAGATCCAAGGAGTTCTAATTTTTTGGGGGGAGACAGGAGGATTCTCATTTAGAATGAAATTTTAATCGGAGGAGGGAGCAGTAAGAAAAGTTTAACACTGAGAATTCCTGTGAGACTGAAGTGTTTTGATGGTGCTTATATAATATATAAGTTCAAATGCAATATCATGAGGAGGGCTTGGGTTATCGATTTGGGACTTCCTGGGAGTTTTAATTTTTTAGGAGGGGGGTGTCCGTAATTTAGAAGAAAATTTTAATTGGAGGAGAGAGCAGTAAGAAAAGTTTTACACTGAGAATTCCTGTGAGACTGAAATGTTTATACGGTGTATTTATAATATATATTGGAAGTGTGTTTAACCCAGCTCAAATGAATGAACCTTTGAAGGTTTTGCGAGTTCAGGGTGCTTTAATAGGTTTAAAGATTAATGCTAAGAAGAATAAGTCGTTAAGGCTAGGAATAAGTAAATATGAAAAGGTGATGTTAGGTATCAAAAAAAATGATCAGGTGGACAGCTTCACTTACCATGGTAGTATTACTAGTTAAGACGGTGGGAGCAGTGAAGATGATAAAAGTAGAATAGTTAAGGATCAGGATGTTTTTTCAAAGTTGAAAAAAGTTTGAAAGAACAGGAAGATAAGTCTGCAAACCAAGACTGGAATATTGGAAGCTACAGTGATGTTAGGGGTCAAATAAAGTCTTGAAGCATGGATATTCAGAAAAGTGGGTGAAAATTTGCTAGATGTCTTACAGCAAAATTGCCCACGGATTATTCTGGCTACCCAGCTGACTGACCGTATTTTGAAGAGTATGTTCTACGAAAAGTAGAGTTTAATCCCGCTTTCTAGGGTTATAACAAGAGAAAGGTTGAGAGATGGCTAGGGCACGCTCTGTGGAGGAAAGATGGCAGTTTACCATCTGCCATCTTGTCATTTTTGGCCAACCTTACAGGGTAAAACGGAAAGTTGGTCATCTGTGGTTGGGGTGGGAGAATGATATAAAGAAAGATTTAAGGAAAGCGAGAACTTCATGGGAGGTTGTAATGAGAGCTGCTTTTAAAAGATTGGAATGCAGGAGGTGGGTGCTTATTAGTATTGGCCTCAGGTGGCTGGCTGCTGTGGTGACTTTTTAACAGTAGTAGTAGTAGTAGTAGTAGTAGTATACCAAGCTTAACCAAACAGGTTATGTACCATATATAAAGAACGACTTTGAAGGTCAATTTTAAATTACCACGGAGTGCTTAAGGGTCCATTAGACCTAAAAAATTTGCCTATAGGAGGGGGCAAAGGAAAAATTAAAGAAACTTAGAGTATGTAGATTAACTTAGTTTAATTTTGCCAAGTCAAGACTTGATAAGAAAGATTAAATGATGCAAAACATTAAAGATAGAAAATATGTAAAAAAAACTAATCATAGTAAGAAAGGAAAACTGGAAAAAGAATAAAATGAAATAAGATGAACAAAAATATAATTAAAGACATTATTTAATGCAGAAAAATCTAAAAATTAAGTTTATTGTTCCCTAGAATAAATTTTATTTATAAAGTTTAAAACGTTAGCTGAAGGAAATTGCCCTCTTTTGGAAATAATGGGAGTATCTCTATCAAAAGTTAAGTCATTGACTTAAGAAATCCTTAGTAAAAAAAAGTCTCTATTATTGCCAAGTCAAGAGTTGAGAAAAATAAATCACTGATGCAAAATACAAAAGATAGAAAATATTAAAAACATTCATGGTAAGAAAGGAAAAAAGGAAAAAGATAAAACAGGAAGTAAAATTGGTGATTAGCACTGATTGATCTTTTCTTTCCATTCAGACAAATCACATTAGACACAAGACTTTTAAGACTTTAATACTTTTTAAGACTTAAGAAGCTAAGACTTTTTCATGGGATTCTTGGGATTCTTTTTCAGGCATTCGTTCAACCAAGACCTCTTGTGTGCTGAGAGAATTACCTGTGAAAAAAAAATGGTTTTAGTTACATTGACTGTGTATAGACTATTTTATTTGGATTGGATTTTTTTATTTGGATAAAGTTCATTATGGATTTCTGAATACAGTGGATAATTTAGCAGGCTCCATGATTCTCTGAGCCATCATTCTGATAAGGGCGATCGCCACTGCATTCTTTGGGCCTTTCCACGTTAGTAGTAATGATAGTGCTGATTTCAATTACACATGAAAATATACATTGAAATTGCTGTTGTTTTGAATTACACATGAAAATATACATTGGAATTGCGCAAGAAAAACCCATGCTTGAGACACTGTATTTACACGTAACCTAGGTGCTGATTTGAACGATACTTTTAACTATACATTCACGCCTACAAGAATATTGGTCAAAAGTGTAATAGATTTCAAGCGTACATTCACCCCTACAAAAATAAATGAAAAAATACATTGAATTGCGCAAGAAACTCAAATGTGAATACTTTAAAAGTTGGCACACTATAATGGGTGTTATGAAACTAAGGTTGAGGTTTTTTAAACTTGGCAACGTATAATGTAGTCAAGCATGTTTTGAGAGTTTGATCGTAATAATATAATTTAAAGCAGTTTTTTTTTCTGTTTTTGTTGACGATACACCTCTTCCTAAACATTGGAAAAAAGATAGTAGCATGATTTGCGAATTTGATCCTACTAAGGTGGAGAAAAAAAGAAAAGGGTTTAGTATTTGCAAATACTTCAATGTCTTGTCAATTTAAAAACCAAAAATGCTCAAAATCGAAACTTAATGGATTTTAACTCAAGTACGAAACTCAGCGACCCCTAGGTCCTCCATTTCTGAGTGGCGGGAAGGAGTGGGTCAATTTTAGAGGAACAGCTAAAAATCATCAGAATCTGAAATAAACGAGATCTGCCTCAAGGGGAAGGCTGAGAGGTACCCTCCTTTTCTTAGTCTCTCATAGGTATGTGTTGTCTGAAACCTACAATTTGGGGTGGGTAGTTTGCTATTTCTAGCTTTTATGAGCTAGGTTTCATAGCCTTTTGTAGGTGTGTGTTGTCTGAAACCTATAGTTTGTGTTGCTATGTTGGTTGTTAAGAGCTAGGTTTTTGAGTCTCTCATAGGTGTGTGTTGTCTGAAACCTACAATTTGGGGTGGGTAGTTTGCTATTTCCGGCTTTTATGAGCTAGGTTTCATAGTCTTTTGTAGGTGTGTGTTGTCTGAAACCTATAGTTTGAGATGCTATTT